>NW_028135683.1:0-251000 GCF_964662115.1 Mustela nivalis
GGCAAAATACACAGAGACAAAGATTCGTCCATGGCCCTTGAAGCCTCACCACATACCACAGCCATCATTGATACAAAATCCAGAGACAAAAGCCTGAGCAAGTGCCTCAGACTCGCTCTTTCTTCATATCCTGAAGAGTTCTTCTCATGGTTTGTAGATTGGGCCTGCCATACCTACGTCCCCAAAACCTAAGTTGAGTTTGTGTATTCAGACTTCTGTCCTCAAAGTCCTGGGCCACACACCATCCAGGCTGGGGCCCCTGAATCCAGACGTTAGGACTTTTCCTACCCAATGCATAGGAAACCTGCCCATCCATTGTCCAAAATCGTACAAATTAGGAGAAAGCTCCAAATTCCCTGAGGCCATACCAATAGTGTAGGTCTCCCGGGTCAAACAAGGGCGGTCTGACACCAACAGAGCATCTACCTCCACATACCATAGATGGATGTCCCTAGAGAAGAAGATGGAACCAGACAGGACCGTAGGCCATAATCGGATCCATTGATTTGGTTTACAGGCATGTCTCCTCAAAAGCCTGGATTCCAAGACCAGCATAGGGGGTTTCGTGAGACACACATCAGAACAAATCTCGGCTCCACAAGGAAACTTGTGCTGGGAGCTATGTCAAAAGCTTAGGAGAATACTTCGGGGTCCCGGTGCCACCGCCCCATTCCAAGGCCCTCATGAACACAAACACACATTAAGCCCCATCCTCAAGAAAATCCATTTTAACTCAGCCACCGCGGTTACTCCCGCTGAGATTCCGATCTCAACTGTCTTGTTGCTAGGAGACAATTGGAATGCGAGCCGGGCTTCCCTGGCATCCATCCTCGAAAGGTGCTCTGGATTCATTCCATATGGGATGTCCTGGAGCTGCCAAACAGATCTCAATTGTGCCTCAGAAGGAATCCTTGAAGGGGGCATCCCACAACTCCCAACATGGGAAAACCTCCATGTCCTTGAGATTCCCCTCCGTTCATGAAGTAGCAGTCATGCACAGAAACTCTAAGCTGAGCCAACGTCTGATCCTCGCCGTGACTTCAGATTCATGAGATGTAATTCAGATGTGCAGGGGGTACCTGCCGTGCCCTCGGCCTGAAGCCAATGTCTAGCTTGTGTTCTCAGACTTATGTCCTCACACTACTGGCCCAGAAGCCCTCAAGTTTGGCAATTCCCGACCCACAATGCAGCACTGTGCCTGCCCTCTAGAAAAAATATCTTGCCTAATGAGCTGCCCAGGCACCTCAAATGAGGATCAAAAAATATCTTGCCTAATGATCTGCCCAGGCACCTCAAAGGCGGAAAACCTACACGGCACTCAACTGTACCCAAATTATACAGTCTAACCTGGGCACTAATGCACTGTCTGACACAACCTGAGCTCGAACTTTCTGACCAACACCCAGGCAGCTGACCGCACACTGAGCACATCAGACCCGCCATGGACTTAGGTCGCCATCTCTTCCCAACGGTAATTTTCAGACATTACAACCTAGACCTTATCTCCAACCAATGCCCAGGGTTGAAAATGATGCAGAAATCAGAACTCATTCCCCATGGCAAGAATCCTTATGATTGGCATGTTGTCCAAAGTTCAGTGTAGTTGAAACCATTGTGGCCCATGCTCGCGGGGCACATTGGTCACAAACACACATTTTAACCCTCAGCCTGAACCCAGTCCTCAAGTAAGGCCTCTCAGTGGCTAGAAAAGAGACAGCTATTGGGACTGCATGCACCTAGGCCCCAATTTTTAACCAAGTTTGGGTTGTCCCTTCACTCTTCCCCGGGGCTCTCCCTTGGAATTCCTCTTAGTTGGGACACCTGACGTAACAAACCTGAAAGGAGATCTCACATCCCACAGATTGACGAAAAACAATTTGGACTGGGCCATATCCACAGAGAGGAAGTTTCGTTCATGGCCCATGAGGCCTCCCCACATTCCACGGCCATCGTTGATACAAAATCCAGAGACAAAATCCTGAGCAAGCGCCTCAGACTCGCTCTTTCTTCATATCCTTAAGAGTTCTTCTCATGGTTTGTGATTGGGCCTTCCATACCTACGTCCCCAAACCTAGCTGAGTCTGTTTTCAGACTTCTGTCCTCAAAGTCCTGAACCACACACCCTCCAGGCTGAGGACCCTGGAGCCACACATTAGGACTGTGTCTACCCCATGCATGGGAATTCTGCCCCTTCCCTTGTCCAAAATTGTACAAATTAGGAAAACCCTCCAAAGTCCCCGAGGCCATCCCAATATCTAGGTCTCTGTGGACAAACAAAGGCGGACTGACACCAGCTTAGCATCTACCTCCACTCATACCATAGATGGATGTCCCCAGAGAAGGATATGGTACCAGACAGGACCCTAGGCCATAATCGGATCCATTGCTTTGGTTTACAGGCATGTCTCCTCAAAATCCTGGATTCCAATACCAGCATAGGGGGTTTCCTGAGGCACCCATCAGAAAAATACTCTTCTCCACGAAAAACTTGTGCATAAGACCTATGTCAAAATCTTAGGAGAATACTTCAGAGTCCTGGTGCCACCGCCCAATTCCAAGTTCCTCATGGACACAAACACACATTAGGCCCATGCTCAGGAAAGTCCATTTCAACTCAGCCACCCCGGTTGCTCCCGCAGAGTCATCCAATCTCAACTGTCTTGTAGCTAGGAGACAATTGGAATGCGAGGAGGGCTTCCCTGGCATTCATCCTCGCACGGTGCTCTGGATATATTCCATAAGGGATGTGGTGGTGCTGCCCAACAGGTCTCAATTGTGCCGCAGAAGGAATCTTTGAAGGGGGCATCCCACAACTCCCAACGTGGGAAAACCTCCATGGCCTTGAGATTCCTCTCCGTTCATGAAGGGGCAGTCATGCACAGAAACTACAACCTGAGCCAACGTCTGATCCTCTCCGTGACTTCAGATGCATGAGATATTGGTTCAGATGTGCAGGGGGTACCTGCCTTGCCCTCGGCCTGAAGCCCAAGTCTAGCTTCTGTTCTCAGATTTCTGTCCTCACACTACTGGCCCAGAAGCCCTCAAGTTTGGCAATTCCCGACCCACAATGCAGCACTGTGCCTGCCCTCTAGAAAAAATATCTTGCCTAATGAGCTGCCCAGGCACCTCAAATGAGGATCAACCTACAGGGCACTCGACTGTACCCAAATTATATAGTCTAACCTGGGCACTAGCACTGTCTAACACAAACTGAGCCCGAACCTCCTGACCAACAACCAGGCAGCTGACCGCACACTGAGCACATCACACCCACCATGGCCTTAGTTCATCTTCTCCTCCCAACTGCGGTTTTCAGGCTTCCGAACCTAGACCTTATCTCCAACCACTGCCCAGGGTTGAAAATGATGCAGAAATCAGAACTCCTTACCCATGGCAAGAGACCTTTTGATTGGCATGTTGTCCAAACTTGAGTGTACTTGACCAGTGTGGCCCATGAGGCCCCGCCCATGCTCGCGAGCCACATTGGTCACAAACACACATTGTAACCCTCAGCCTGAGCCCAGTCCTCAAGTAAGGCCTCTCAGTGGCTGGTGAAGATAGAGCATATGGGGCCTGCCATGCCCCTAGGCCCCAAATTTTAACCATAGTTTGGGATGTCCCTTCACTCTTGCCAGGGCTCTGCTTTGGAATTCCTCTTTGGTTGGGACACCTGAGGTAACAAACCTGAAAGGAGACCTCCCATCCCACAGATTGACGAAAAACAATTGGGAATGGGCCAAATCCACAGAGAGGAAGATTCGTCCATTGCCCATGAGGCCTCCCCTCATTCCACGGACATCGTTGACACAAAATCCGGAGACCAAAGCCTGAGCAAGCGCCTCAGACTCGCTCTTTCTTCATATCCTGAAGAGTTCTTCTCATGGTTTGTAGATTGGGTCTGCCATACCTATGTCCCCAAACCTAAGCTGAGTCTGTGTTTTCAGACTTCTGTCCTCAAAGTCCTGGGCCACACACCCTCAAGGCTGGGGCCTCTGGAGCCACACATTAGGACTGTGCCTACCCCATGCATGGGAATTCTGCCCATTCCATTGTCCAAAATTGTACAAATTAGGAGAACCCTCCAAAGTCCCCGAGGCCATCCCAATATGTAGGTCTCTGTGGACAAACAAGGGCGGTGTGACACCAGCTGAGCATCTACCTCCACTCATACCATAGATGGACGTCCCCAGAGAAGGAGATGGTACCAGACAGGATCCTAGACCATAATAGGATCCATTGCTTTGGTTTACAGGCATTCTCCTCAAAAGCCTGGATTCCAATACCAGTATAGGGGGTTTCCTGAGGCACCCATCAGAAAAAATCTCGCCTCCACGAGGAAACTTGTGCATGGGACCTATGTCAAAACCTTAGGAAAATACTTCAGAGTCCCGGTGCCACCGCCCCATTCCAATGTCCTCATGGACACAAACACACATTAGGCCCCATACTCACGAACGTCCATTTCAACTCAGCCACCCCGGTTACTCCCCCAGAGCCATCCGATCTCAACTGTCTTGTTGCTAGAGGCAATTGGAATGCGAGGAGGGCTTCCCTGGCATCCATCCTTGAACGGTGCTCTGGAGTCATTCCATGTGGGATGTTTTGGAGCTGCCCAACAGGTCTCAATTGTGTCGCAGAAGGAATCCTTGAAGGGGGCATCCCACAACTCCCAACGAGGGAAAACCTCCATGGCCTTGAGATTCCTCTCTGTTCATGAAGGGGCAGTCATGCACAGAAACTACAACCTGAGCCAACGTCTGATCCTCGCCGTGACTTCAGATGCATGAGATATTGGTTCAGATGTGCAGGGAGTACCTGCCTTGCCCTCGGCCTGAAGCCCAAATCTAGCTTGTGGTCTCAGACTTCTGTCCTCACACTACTGGCCCAGAAGCCCTCACGTTTGGCAATTCCGGACCCAAAATGCAGCACTCTGCCTGCCCTCTAGAAAAAATATCTTGCCTAATGAACTGCCCGGGCACCTCAAATAAGGATCAACCTATACGGCACTCGACTGTACCCAAATTATATAGTCTAACCTGAGCACTAATGCACTGTCTGACTCAACCTGAGCCCGAAATTCCTAACCATCAACCAGGCAGCTGACCGCACATTTAGCACATCAGACCTGCCATGGCCTTAGGTCATCATCTCTTCCCAACTGCGGTTTTCAGTATTCAGAACCTAGACCTTATCTCCAACCACTGCCCAGGATTGAAAATGATGCAGAAATCAGAACTCTTTCCCCATGGCAAGAGACCTTGTGATTGGCATGTTGTCCAAACTTCAGTGTAGTTTAAACCAGTGTGGCCCATGAGGCCCCGCCCATGCTCGCGGGCCACATTGGTCACAAACACACATTGTGACCCTCAGCCTGAGCCCAGTCCTCAAGGAATGCCTCTCAGTGGCTGGATGAAGAGACAGCATATGGGACCTGCCATGCCCCTAGGCCCCAAATTTTAACCATAATTTGGGTTGTCCCTTCACTCTTCCCCAGGGCTCTGCTTTGGAATTCCTCTTTGGTTGGTACACCTGAGGTAACAAACCTGAAAGGAGACCTCCCATCCCACAGATTGACGAAAAACAATTCGGACTGGGCCAAATCCACAGAGAGGAAGATTCGTCCTTGGCCCATGAGGCCTCCCCACATTCCACGGCCATCGTTGATACAAAATCCAGACACAAAAGCCTGAGCAACGCCTCAGACTCGCTCTTTCTTCATATCGTGAAGAGTTCTTCTCATGGTTTGTAGATTGGGCCTGCCATACCTACGTCCCCAAACCTAAGCTGAGTCTGTGTTTTCAGACTTCTGTCCTCAAAGTCCTGGGCCACACACCCTCCAGGCTGGGGCCCCTGGAGCCACACATTAGGACTGTGCCTACCCCATGCATGGGAATTCTGCCCCTTCCATTGTCCAAAATTGTACAAATTAGGAGAACCCTCCAAAGTCCCCGAGGCCATCCCAATATCTAGGTCTCTGTGGTCAAACAAGGGCGGTCTTACACCAGCTTAGCATCTACCTCCACTCATACTATAGATGGATGTCCCCAGAGAAGGAGATGGAACCAGAGAGGACCCTAGGCCATAATCGGATCCATTGCTTTGGTTTAAAAGCATGTCTCCTCAAAAGCCTGGATTCCAATACCAGCATAGGGGGTTTCCTGAGGCACCCATCAGAAAATATCTCGTCTCCACGAGGAAAGTTGTGCATGAGACCTATGTCAAAATCTTAGGAGAATACTTCAGAGAACCGGTGCCACCGCCCCATTCCAAGGTCCTCATGGACACAAGCACACATTAGGCCCCATGCTCAGGAAAGTCCATTTCAACTCAGCCACCCCGGTTGCTCCCGCAGAGCCATCCGATCTCAACTGTCTTGTTGCTAGGAGACAATGTGAATGTGAGGCGGGCTTTCCTGGCATCCATCCTCGAACGGTGCTCTGGAGTCATTCCATATGGGATGTTTTGGAATTGCCCAACAGGTCTCAATTGTCCCGCAGAAGGAATCCTTGAAGGGGGCATCCCACAACTCCCAACGTGGGAAAAACTCCATGGCCTTTAGATTCCTCTCCGTTCATGAAGGGGCAGTCATGCAAAGAAACTTCAACCTGAGCCAACGTCTGATCCTCGCCGTGACTTCAGATGCATGAGATATTGGTTCAGATGTGCAGGGGGTACCTGCCTTGCCCTCGGCCTGAAGCCCAAGTCTAGCTTGTGTTCTCAGACTTCTGTCCTCACACTCCTGGCCCAGAAGCCCTCACGTTTGGCAATTCTGGACCCACAATGCAGCACTCTGCCTGCGATCTAGAAAAAAATATCTTGCCCAATGAGCTGCCAGGGCACCTCAAATGAGAATCAACTTACACGGCACTCGACTGTACCCAAATTATAAAGTCTAACCTGGGCACTAATGCACTGTCTGACACAACCTGAGCCCGAACCTCCTGACCAACAACCGGGCAGCTGACCGCACACTGAGCACATCAGACCCACCATGGCCTTAGGTCATCATCTCTTCCCAACTGCGGTTTTCAGGCTTCCGAACCTAGACCTTATCTCCAACCACTGCCCAGGGTTGAAAATGATGCAGAAATCAAAACTCCTTCACCATGACAAGAGACCTTGTGATTGGCATGTTGTCCAAAGTTCAGTGTAGATGAAACCAGTGTGGCCCATGAGGCCCCGCCCATGCTCGTGAGCTACATTGGTCACAAACACACATTGTAACCCTCAGCCTGAGCCCAGTCCTCAAGTAAGGCCTCTCAGTGGCTGGATGAAGAGACAGCATATGGGGCCTGCCATGCCCCTAGGCCCCAAAATTTAACCATAGTTTGGGTTGTCCCTTCACTCTTCCCCAGGTCTCTGCTTTGTAATTCCTCTTTGGTTGGGACACCTGAGGTAACAAACCTGAAAGGAGACCTCCCATCCCACAGATTGACGAAAAACAATTGGGACCGGTCCAAATCCACAGAGAGGAAGATTCGTCCATGGCCCATGAGGTCTCCCCACATTCCACGGCCATCGTTGACACAAAATCCAGACCAAAGCCTGCGCAAGCACCTGAGACTCGCTCTTTCTTCATGTCCTGAAGAGTTCTTCTCATGGTTTGTAGATTGGGCCTGCCATACCTACGTCCCCAAACCTAGCTGAGTCTGTATTCAGACTTCTGTCCTCAAAGTCCTGAACCACAAACCCTCCAGGCTGAGGACCCTGGAGCCACACATTAGGACTGTGTCTACCCAATGCATGGGAATTCTGCCCCTTCCATTGTCCAAAATTGTACAAATTAGGAGAACCCTCCAAAGTCCCCGAGGCCATCCCAATATCTAGGTCTCTGTGGACAAACAAAGGCGGACTGACACCAGCTTAGCATCTACCTCCACTCATATCATAGATGGATGTCCCAAGAAAAGGATATGGTACCAGACAGGACCGTAGGCCATAATCGGATCCATTTCATTTGGTTTACAGGCATGTCTCCTCAAAATCCTGGATTCCAATACCAGCATAGGGGGTTTCCTGAGGCACCCATCAGAAAAAATCTCGTCTCCACGAAAAACTTGTGCATGGGACCTATGTCAAAATCTTAGGAGAATACTTCAGAGTCCTGGTGCCACCGCCCCATTCCAAGGTCCTCATGGACACAAACACACATTAGGCCCCATGCTCAGGAAAGTCCATATCAACTCAGACACCCCGGTTGCTCCCGCAGAGCCATCCGATCTCAACTGTCTTGTAGCTAGGAGACAATTGGAATGCGAGGAGGGCTTCCCTGTCATCCATCCTCGCACGGTACTCTGGAGTCATTCCATAAGGGATGTGGTGGTGGTGCCCAACAGGTCTCAATTGTGCCGCAGAAGGAATCTTTGAAGGGGGCATCCCACAACTCCCAACGTGGGAAAATCTCCATGGCCTTGAGATTCCTCTCCGTTCATGAAGGGGCAGTCATGCACAGAAACTACAACCTGAGACAACGTCTGATCCTCTCCGTGACTTCAGATGCATGAGATATTGGTTCAGATGTGCAGGGGGTACCTGCCTTGCCCTCGGCCTGAAGCCCAAGTCTAGCTTGTGTTCTCAGACTTCTGTCCTCACACTCCTGGCCCAGAAGCCCTCAAGTTTGGCAATTCCCGACCCACAATGCAGCACTGTGCCTGCCCTCTAGAAAAAATATCTTGCCTAATGAGCTGCCCAGGCACCTCAAATGAGGATCAACCTACAGGGCACTCGACTGTACCCAAATTATATAGTCTAACCTGGGCACTAGCACTGTCTAACACAAACTGAGCCCGAATCTCCTGACCAACAACCAGGCAGCTGACCGAACACTGAGCACATCAGACCCACCATGGCCTTAGGTCATCTTCTCCTCCCAACTGCGGTTTTCAGGCTTCCGAACCTAGACTTTATCTCCAACCACTGCCCAGGGTTGAAAATGATGCAGAAATCAGAACTCCTTGCCCAAGGCAAGAGACCTTTTGATTGGCATGTTGTCCAAACTTCAGTGTACTTGAAACCAGTGTGGCCCATGAGGACCCGCCCATGCTCGCGAGCCACATTGGTCACAAACACACATTGTGACCCTCAGCCTGATCCCAGTCCTCAAGTAAGGCCTCTCAGTGGCTGGATGAAGAGACAGCATATGGGGCCTGCCATTCCCGTAGGCCCCAAATTTTAACCATAGTTTGGGTTGTCCCTTCACTCTTGCCAGGGCTCTGCTTTGGAATTCCTCTTTGATTGGGACACCTGAGGTAACAAACCTGAAAGGAGACCTCCCATCCCACAGATTGACGAAAAACAATTGGGAATGGGCCAAATCCACAGAGAGGAAGATTCATCCATTGCCCATGAGGCCTCCCCTCATTCCACGGACATCGTTGACACAAAATCCGGAGACCAAAGCCTGAGCAACGCCTCAGACTCGCTCTTTCTTCATATCCTGAAGAGTTCTTCTCATGGTTTGTAGATTGGGTCTGCCATACCTATGTCCCCAAACCTAAGCTGAGTCTGTGTTTTCAGACTTCTGTCCTCAAAGTCCTGGGCCACACACCCTCAAGGCTGGGGCCTCTGGAGCCACACATTAGGACTGTGCCTACCCCATGCATGGGAATTCTGCCCATTCCATTGTCCAAAATTGTACAAATTAAAAGAACCCTCCAAAGTCCCCGAGGCCATCCCAATATGTAGGTCTCTGTGGACAAACAATGGCGGTGTGACACCAGCTGAGCATCTACCTCCACTCATACCATAGATGGACGTCCCCAGAGAAGGAGATGGTACCAGACAGGATCCTAGACCATAATCGGATCCATTGCTTTGGTTTACAGGCATTCTCCTCAAAAGCCTGGATTCCAATACCAGTATAGGGGGTTTCTGAGGCACCCATCAGAAAAAATCTCGCCTCCACGAGGAAACTTGTGCATGGGACCTATGTCAAAACCTTAGGAAAATACTTCAGATCCCGGTGCCACCGCCCCATTCCAAGGTCCTCATGGACACAAACACACATTAGGCCCCATACTCACGAACGTCCATTTCAACTCAGCCACCCCGGTTACTCCCGCAGAGCCATCCGATCTCAACTGTCTTGTTGCTAGAGGCAATTGGAATGCGAGGAGGGCTTCCCTGGCATCCATCCTTGAACGGTGCTCTGGAGTCATTCCATGTGGGATGTTTTGGAGCTGCCCAACAGGTCTCAATTGTGTCGCAGAAGGAATCCTTGAAGGGGGCATCCCACAACTCCCAACGAGGGAAAACCTCCATGGCCTTGAGATTCCTCTCTGTTCATGAAGGGGCAGTCATGCACAGAAACTACAACCTGAGCCAACGTCTGATCCTCGCCGTGACTTCAGATGCATGAGATATTGGTTCAGATGTGCAGGGAGTACCTGCCTTGCCCTCGGCCTGAAGCCCAAATCTAGCTTGTGGTCTCAGACTTCTGTCCTCACACTACTGGCCCAGAAGCCCTCACGTTTGGCAATTCCGGACCCAAAATGCAGCACTCTGCCTGCCCTCTAGAAAAAATATCTTGCCTAATGAACTGCCCGGGCACCTCAAATAAGGATCAACCTATACGGCACTCGACTGTACCCAAATTATATAGTCTAACCTGAGCACTAATGCACTGTCTGACTCAACCTAAGCCCGAAATTCCTGACCATCAACCAGGCAGCTGACCGCACATTTAGCACATCAGACCCGCCATGGCCTTAGGTCATCATCTCTTCCCAACAGCGGTTTTCAGTATTCAGAACCTAGACCTTATCTCCAACCACTGCCCAGGATTGAAAATGATGCAGAAATCAGAACTCTTTCCCCTGGCAAGAGACCTTGTGATTGGCATGTTGTCCAAACTTCAGTGTAGTTTAAACCAGTGTGGCCCATGAGGCCCCGCCCATGCTCGCGGGCCACATTGGTCACAAACACACATTGTGACCCTCAGCCTGAGCCCAGTCCTCAAGGAATGCCTCTCAGTGGCTGGATGAAGAGACAGCATATGGGACCTGCCATGCCCCTAGGCCCCAAATTTTAACCATAATTTGGGTTGTCCCTTCACTCTTCCCCAGGGCTCTGCTTTGGAATTCCTCTTTGGTTGGTACACCTGAGGTAACAAACCTGAAAGGAGACCTCCCATCCCACAGATTGACGAAAAACTATTGGGACCGGGCCAAATCCACAGAGAGGAAGATACGTCCATGTCCCATGAGGCCTCCCCACATTCCACGGCCATTGTTGACACAAAATCCAGAGACCAAAGCCTGAGCAAGCGCCTCAGATTCGCTCTTTCTTCATATCCTGAAGAGTTCTTCTTATGGGCCTGCCATACCTATGTCCCCAAACCTAAGCTGAGTCTGTGTTTTCAGACTTCTGTCCTCAAATTCCTGGGCCACACACCCTCCAGATTGGGGCCCCTGGAGCCACACATTAGGACTGTGCCTACCCCATGCATGGGAATCCTACCCATTCCATTGTCCAAAATTGTACAAATTAGGAGAACCCTCCAAATTCCCTGAGGCCATCCCAATATGTAGGACTCTGTGGACAAACAAGGGCGGTCTGACACGTGCTGAGCATCTACCTCCACTCATACCATAGATGGACGTCCCCAGAGAAGGAGATGGAACCAGACAGGACCCTAGGCCATAATCGGATCCATTGCTTTTGTTTACAGACATGTCTCCTCAAAATCCTGGATTCCAATATCAGCATAGGGGGTTTCCTGAGGCACCCATCAGAAAAAATCTTCACCAGGAGGAAACTTTTGCATGGGACCTATGTCAAAATCTTAGGAGAATACTTCAGATTCCCGGTGCCACCGCCCCATTCCAAGGTCCTCATGGACACAAACACACATTAGGCCCCATGCTCAGGAAAGTCCATTTCAACACAGCCACCCTGGTTGCTCCCACAGAGCCATCCGATCTCAACTGTTATGTTGCTAGGAGACAAATGGAATGCGAGGCGGGCTTCCCTGGCATCCATCCTCGAACAGTCCTCTGGAGTCATTCCATATGGATAGTTTTTAAGCTGCACAACAGGTCTCAATTGTCCCGCAGAAGGAATCCTTGAAGGGGGCAAACCACAACTCCCACGTGGGAAAACCTCCTTGGCCTTGAAATTCCTCTCCGTTCATGAAGGGGCAGTCATGCACAGAAACTACAACCTGAGCCAACGTCTGATCCTCTCCGTGACTTCAGATGCATGAGATATTGGTTCAGATGTGCAAGGGGTACCTGCCTTGCCCTCGGCCTGAAGCCCAAGTCTAGCTTGTGTTCTCAGACTTCTGTCCTCACACTACTAGCCCAGAAGCCCTCAAGTTTGGTAATTCCAGACCCACAATGCAGCACTCTGCCTGCCCTTAGAAAAAATATCTTGCCTATTGAGCTGCCCAGTCACCTCAAATGAGGATCAATATACACGGCACTCGACTGTACCCAAATTATATAGCCTAACCTGGGCACTAATGCACTGTCTGACACAACCTGATCCCGAAACTCCTGACCAACAAACAGGCAGCTGACCGCACACTGAGCACATCAGACCCACCATGGCCTTAGGTCATCATCTCTTCCCAACTGCGGTTTTCAGGCTCCGAACCTAGACCTTATCTCCAAACACTGCCCAGGGTTGAAAATGATGCAGAAAGCAGAACTCCTTCCCCATGGCAACAGACCTTGTGATTGGCATGTTGTCCAAAGTTCAGTGTAGTTGAAACCAGTGTGGCCCATGAGTCCCTGCCCATGGTCGCGGTCCACATTGGTCACAAACACACATTGTGACCCTCAGCCTGAGCCCAGTCCTCAAGTTGGCCTCTTAGTGGCTGGATGAAGAGACAGCCTATGGGGCCTGCCATGCCCGTAGGCCCCAAATTTTAACCATAGTTTGGGTTGTCCCTTCACTCTTCCCCAGGGCTCTGCTTTGGAATTCCTCTTTGGTTGGGACACCTGAGGTAACAAACCTGAAAGGAGACCTCCCATCCCACAGAGTGACGAAAAACAATTGGGACCGGGCCAAATCCACAGAGAAGAAGATTCGTCCATGGCCCATGAGGCTTCCCCACAATCCACGGCCATCTTTGACACAAAATCCAGAGACCAAAACCTTAGCAAGCGCCTCAGACTCGCTCTTTCTTCATATCCTGAAGTGTTCTTCTCATGGTTTGTAGATTGGGCCTGCCATACCTACGTCCCCAAACCTAAGCTGAGTTTGTGTTTTCAGACTTCTGTCCTCAAAGTCCTGGGACACACCCTCCAGGCTGGGGCCCCTGGAGCCACACATTAGGACTGTGCCTACCCCATTCATGGGAATTCTTCCCATTCCATTGTCTAAAATCGTACAAATTAGGAGAACCCTCCAAAGTCCCCGAGGCCATCCCAATATGTAGGTTTCTGTGGACAAACAAGGGGGGGTCTGACACCAGCTGAGCATCTACCTCCACTCAGACCATAGATGGATGTCCCCAGAGAAGGAGATGGAACCTGACAGGACCCTAGGCCATAATCGGATCCATTGCTTTGGTTTACAGACCTGTCTCCTCAAAATCCTGGATACCAATACCAGCTTAGGAGGTTTCCTGAGGCACCCATCAGAAAAAATCTCGTCTCCACGAGGAGACTTGTGCATGGGACCTATGTCAAAACCTTAGGAGAATACTTCAGAGTCCCAGTGCCACCGCCCCATTCCAAGGTCCTCATGGACACAAACACACATTAGGCCCCATGCTCAGGAAAGTCCATTTCAACTCAGCCACCCCGGTTGCTCCCGCAGAGCCATCCGATCTCAACTGTCTTGTTGCTAGGAGACATTTGGAATGCGAGGCGGGCTTCCCCGGCATCCATCCTCGAACGGTGCTCTAGAGTCATTCCATATGGGATGTTTTGGAGCTGCCCAACAGGTCTCAATTGTCCCGCAAAAGGAATCCTTGAAGGGGGCATCCCACAACTCCCAACGTGGGCAAACTTCCATGGCCTTGAGATTCCGCTCCATTCATGAAGGGGGAGTCATGCACAGAAACTCCAACCAGAGCCAACGCCTGATCCTCGCCGTGACTTCTGATGCATGAGATATCGTTTCAGATGTGCAGGGGGTACCTGCCGTGCCCTCGGCCTGAAGCCCAAGTCTAGCTTGTGTTCTCAGACTTCTGTCCTCACACTCCTGGCCCAGAGGCCCTCAAGTTTGGCAATTCAGGACCCACAATGCAGCACTCTGCCTGACCTCTAGAAAAATATCTTGCCTAATGAGCTGCCCAGGCTCCTCAAATGCGGAACAACCTACAGGCACTCGACTGTACCCAAATTATACAGTCTAAACTGGGCACTAATGCACTGAATAACACAAAAAGAGCCCGAACTTCCTGACCAACACCAAGGCAGGTGACCGCACCTTGAGCACAACAAACCTGCCATCGCCTTAGGTCGTCATCTCTTCCCAATTGCTTTTCAGGCTTCAGAACCTAGACCTTATCTCCAACCACTGCCCAGGGTTGAAAATGATGCAGAAATCAGAACTCCTTCCCCATGGCAAGAATCCTTATGATTGGCATGTTGTCCTAAGTTCAGTGTAGTTGAAACCAGTGTGGCCCATGAGGCCCCGCCCATGCTCGCGGGCCACATTGGTCACAAACACACATTGTGACCCTCAGCCTGAACACAGGACTCTCAGTGGCTCGATGAAGAGACAGCATATTTGGCCAGTCATGCCCCTTGGCCCCAATTTTTAACCATATTTTGGGTTGTCCCTTCACTCTTCCCCAGGGCTCTGCTTTGGAATTCCTCTTTGGTTGGGACACCTGAGGTAACAAACCTGAAAGGAGACCTCCCATCCCACAGATTGACGAAAAACAATTGGGACCGGGCCAAATCCACAGAGAAGAAGATTCGTCCATGGCCCATGAGGCCTCCCCACAATCCACGGCCTTCTTTGACACACAATCCAGAGACCATACACTGAGCAAGCGCCTCAGACTCGCTCTTTCTTCATATCCTGAAGAGTTCTTCTCATGGTTTGTAGATTGGGCCTGCCATACCTACGTCCCAAAACCTAAGCTGAGTTTGTGTTTTCAGACTTCTGTCCTCAAAGTCCTGGGCCACACACCATCCAGACTGGGGCCCCTGAAGCCACCCATTAGGATTGTGCCTACCCAATGAATAGGAATTCTGCCCATTCATTGTCCAAAATCGTACAAATTAGGATAACCCTCCAAAGTCCCCGAGGCCATCCCTATAGTGTACGTTTCCCGGGACAAACAAGGGCGGTCTGACACCAGGTGAGCATCTACATCCACTCATACCATAGATGGATGTCCCCAGAGAAGGAGATGGAAACAGACAGGACCCTAGGCCAAAATCGGATCTATTGCTTTGGTTTACAGGCATGTCTCCTCAAATGCCTGGATTCGAAGACCAGCATAGGGGGTTTCCTGAGGCACCCATCAGAACAAATCTCGTCTCCACAAGGAAACTGTGCATGGGACCTATGTCAAAAGCTTAGGAGAATACTTCAGGGTCCCGGTGCCACCGCCCCATTCCAAGGCCCTCATGGACAAAAACACACATTAGGCCCCATCCTCTGGAAAGTCCATTTCAACTCAGCCACCCCGATTGATCCCGCAGAGCCATCCTATCTCAACTGTCTTGTTGCTAGGAGACAATTGGAATGCGAGGCAGGCTTACCTGGCATCCATCCTCGAACGGTGCTCTGGAGTCATTCCATATGGGCTGTTTTGCAGCTGCCTAACAATTCTCAATTGTCCCGCAGAAGGAATGCTTGAAGGGGGCATCCCACAACTCCCAACGTGGGAAAACCTCCATGGCCTTGAGATTCCGCTCCGTTCATGAAGGGGCAGTCATGCACAGAAACTCCAACCAGAGCTTACGTCTGATCCTCGCCGTGACTTCTGATGCATGAGATATCGTTTCAGATTTGCAGGGGGTACCTGCCGTGCCCTCGGCCTGAAGCCCAAGTTTAGCTTGTGTTCTCAGACTTCTGTCCTCACACTCCTGGCCCAGAAGCCCTCAAGTTTGGCAATTCCGGACCCACAATGCAGCACTCTGCCTGCCCTCTAGAAAAATATCTTGCCTAATGAGCTGCCCAGGCTCCTCATTGCGGAACACCATACACTGAACTCGACTGCATCCAAATTATACAGTCTAACCTGGGCACTAATGCACTGTGTGACACAACCTGAGCCCAAACTTCCTGACCAACACCCAGGCAGCTGACCGCATACTGCGCACATCAGACCTGCC
Source organism: Mustela nivalis (assembly GCF_964662115.1). Lineage (NCBI taxonomy): Eukaryota > Metazoa > Chordata > Mammalia > Carnivora > Mustelidae > Mustela > Mustela nivalis. The sequence continues at coordinate 16,245 of NW_028135683.1, forward strand.
ATGGCCTTAGGTCGTCATCTCTTCCCAAAGGCGGTTTTCAGGCTTCCGAACCTAGACCTTATCTCCAACCACTGCCCAGGGTTGAAAATGATGCAGAAATAAGAACTCCATCCCCATGGCAAGAAACCTTATGATTGGCATGTTGTCCAAAGTTCAGTGTACTTGAAACCAGATTGGCCCATGAGGCCCCGCCCATGCTCGCAGGCCACATTGGTCATAAACACAAATTGTGACCCTCGGCCTGAGCCCAGTCCTCAAGTAAGGCCTCTTAGTGGCTGGATGAAGAGACAGCATATTGGGCCTGCCATGACCTTAGGCCTCAATTTTTAAACATATTTTGTGTTGTCCCTTCAATCTTAAGGGTTCTGCTTTGGAATTCTTCTTTGGTTGGAACACCAGAGGAAATAGAACTGAAAGAACACCTCCCATCCCACAGATTGACGAAAAACAATTGGGACCGGGCAAAATACACAGAGACAAAGATTCGTCCATGGCCCTTGAAGCCTCACCACATACCACAGCCATCATTGATACAAAATCCAGAGACAAAAGCCTGAGCAAGTGCCTCAGACTCGCTCTTTCTTCATATCCTGAAGAGTTCTTCTCATGGTTTGTAGATTGGGCCTGCCATACCTACGTCCCCAAAACCTAAGTTGAGTTTGTGTATTCAGACTTCTGTCCTCAAAGTCCTGGGCCACACACCATCCAGGCTGGGGCCCCTGAATCCAGACGTTAGGACTTTTCCTACCCAATGCATAGGAAACCTGCCCATCCATTGTCCAAAATCGTACAAATTAGGAGAAAGCTCCAAATTCCCTGAGGCCATACCAATAGTGTAGGTCTCCCGGGTCAAACAAGGGCGGTCTGACACCAACAGAGCATCTACCTCCACATACCATAGATGGATGTCCCCAGAGAAGAAGATGGAACCAGACAGGACCGTAGGCCATAATCGGATCCATTGATTTGGTTTACAGGCATGTCTCCTCAAAAGCCTGGATTCCAAGACCAGCATAGGGGGTTTCGTGAGACACACATCAGAACAAATCTCGGCTCCACAAGGAAACTTGTGCTGGGAGCTATGTCAAAAGCTTAGGAGAATACTTCGGGGTCCCGGTGCCACCGCCCCATTCCAAGGCCCTCATGAACACAAACACACATTAAGCCCCATCCTCAAGAAAATCCATTTTAACTCAGCCACCGCAGTTACTCCCGCTGAGATTCCGATCTCAACTGTCTTGTTGCTAGGAGACAATTGGAATGCGAGCCGGGCTTCCCTGGCATCCATCCTCGAACGGTGCTCTGGATTCATTCCATATGGGATGTCCTGGAGCTGCCAAACAGATCTCAATTGTGCCTCAGAAGGAATCCTTGAAGGGGGCATCCCACAACTCCCAACATGGGAAAACCTCCATGTCCTTGAGATTCCCCTCCGTTCATGAAGGGGCAGTCATGCACAGAAACTCTAAGCTGAGCCAACGTCTGATCCTCGCCGTGACTTCAGATTCATGAGATGTAATTCAGATGTGCAGGGGGTACCTGCCGTGCCCTCGGCCTGAAGCCAATGTCTAGCTTGTGTTCTCAGACTTATGTCCTCACACTCGTGGCCCAGAAGCCCTCACGTTTGGCAATTCCGGACACACAATGCAGCACCCTGCCTGCCCTCTAGAAAAATATCTTGCCTAATGATCTGCCCAGGCACCTCAAAGGCGGAAAACCTACACGGCACTCAACTGTACCCAAATTATACAGTCTAACCTGGGCACTAATGCACTGTCTGACACAACCTGAGCTCGAACTTTCTGACCAACACCCAGGCAGCTGACCGCACACTGAGCACATCAGACCCACCATGGACTTAGGTCGCCATCTCTTCCCAACGGTAATTTTCAGACATTACAACCTAGACCTTATCTCCAACCACTGCCCAGGGTTGAAAATGATGCAGAAATCAGAACTCATTCCCCATAGCAAGAATCCTTATGATTGGCATGTTGTCCAAAGTTCAGTGTAGTTGAAACCATTGTGGCCCATGATCGCGGGGCACATTGGTCACAAACACACATTTTAACCCTCAGCCTGAACCCAGTCCTCAAGTAAGGCCTCTCAGTGGCTAGAAAAGAGACAGCTATTGGGACTGCATGCACCTAGGCCCCAATTTTTAACCAAGTTTGGGTTGTCCCTTCACTCTTCCCCGGGGCTCTCCCTTGGAATTCCTCTTAGTTGGGACACCTGACGTAACAAACCTGAAAGGAGATCTCACATCCCACAGATTGACGAAAAACAATTTGGACTGGGCCATATCCACAGAGAGGAAGTTTCGTTCATGGCCCATGAGGCCTCCCCACATTCCACGGCCATCGTTGATACAAAATCCAGAGACAAAATCCTGAGCAAGCGCCTCAGACTCGCTCTTTCTTCATATCCTTAAGAGTTCTTCTCATGGTTTGTGATTGGGCCTGCCATACCTACGTCCCCAAACCTAAGCTGAGTTTGTGTTTTAAGACTTCTGTCCTCAAAGTCCTGGGCCACACACCCTCCATGCTGGGGCCCCTGGAGACACACATTAGGACAGTGCCTACCCAATCCATGGGAATTCTGCCCATTCTGATGTCCAAAATCGTACAAATTAGGAGAACTCTCCAACGTACCCGAGGCAATCCCAATAGTGTAGGTATCCGGGTACAACAAGGGCGGTCTGACACCAGTTGAGCATCTACCTCCACTCATTCCATAGAGGGATATCGCCAGAGAAGAAGATTGAACCAGACAGGACCCTAGGCCATAATCGGATCCATTGCTTTGGTTTACAGGCATGTCTCCTCAAAAGCCTGGATTCCAATACCAGCATAAGTGGTTTCCTGAGGCACCCATCAGAACAAATCTCGTCTCCACAAGGAAACCTGTGCATGGGAGCCATGTCCAAAGCATAGGAGAGTTCTTCAGGGTCCCGGTGCCACCGCCCCATTCCAAGGCCCTCATGGACACAAAAACACATTAGGACCCATCCTCAGGAAAGTCCATTTCAACTCAGCCACCCCGGTTGCTCCCGCAGAGCCATCAGATATAAACTGTCTTGTTGCTAGGAGACAATTGGAATGCGAGGCTGGCTTCCCAGGTTCCATTTTCGAACGGTGCTCTGGAGTCATTCCATATGGGATGTCCTGGAGCTGTCCAACTGGTCTCAATTGTCCAGCAGAAGGAATCCTTGAAGAGGGCATCCCACAACTCCCAACGTGCGAAAACCTCAATGGCCTCGAGATTCCGCTCCCTTCATGAACGGCCGTCATGCACGGAAAATCCAACCTGAGCCAACGTCTGATCCTTGCCCTGACTTCAGATGCATGAGTATTGGTTTAGATCTGCAGGGGGTACCTGCCGTGCCCTCGCCCTGAAACCCAAGTCTAGCTTGTCTTCTCAGACTTCCGTCCTCACACTCCTGGCCCTGAAGCCCTCAAGTTTGGCAATTCCGGACCCACAATGCAGCACTCTGCCTGCCCTCTAGAAAAAAATTATTGCCTCATGAGCTCCCCAGGCACCTTCAATGAGTATAAACCTCCACAGCAGTCGACTTCACCCAAATTATATAGTCTAACCTGGGCACTAATGCACTGTCGGACACAACCTGAGCCCGGACCTCCTTACCAACACCCGGAAAGCAGACCGCACACTGAGCACATAAGACCCGCCATGGCCTTAGGTCATCATCTCTTCCCTACCTCAGTTTTCAGGTCTCAGAACCGAGACATTATCTCCAATCACTGCCCAGGGGTGAGTGTGATGCAGAAATCAGAACACCTCCTTACCCATAGTAAGAAAACTTGTGGTTGGCACGTCGTCCAACGTTCAGTGTAGGAGAAACCAGCATTCACCCTGAGGCCTCGCCCATTCTTGAGTGCGACAAGGGCATACACACGCATTGTGACCCTCAGCATGAGTCCTGTACTCTAGTAAGTCCTCTCAGTTACTGGACCATTAGATGTCATAATGGGCTTGATATGTCCCTAGGCCCCAATTTTTAACCAGATTTCTGACTGTCCAGTCACCACCCCCCAGGGCTCTACTCTGTAATCCCTCATTTGGTGGGACACCTGAGGTTAAAAAGAAAACAACATCAAAAAAAAAAAACAAAAACGGACTTCTTCTATCCCACAGAGTGACCCCAAACGCTTTGGACTGGGCCAAACCACCAGGGAGTAAGACTCGTCCATTTCCCATGAAGTCACCCAGAAATTTCACGACCATGAGTAACACGATATCCAGAGACAAAAACTTGAGCAAGAGCCTCACACTCGCCCTTTTCTCAAATCCCGAAAAGTTCTCCTCATGGTCTGTAGATAAGTCCTGCCATACCTATGACCTGAAACATAAGCCAAGTTTGTGTTTTCAGAAAACTGTCCAAACAGCCCTGGCCTACACAACCTGCAGGCTCAGGCCCCTGGAGCAAAACCTGAGGACTGTACTTGCCCTCTCCAAGGGAATTGTGTGTGCCCATTCCAATGGCCACATCCCTTCTAATAGGATAAACCTCCAAAGTCGCTGATCCATCTCATTAGTGGTGGCTTCCCAGGTAAAACAGGGGCAATCTGAGCCCATCTGAGCAACTACCTGTACTCAGGCCCATAGACAGATGTCCCCAGAGGTAAAAAGGAAAGAACAGGACCCTAGGCACTAATCAGATCCATTGCTTTGGTTTCCAGGCATCTCTCCTCAGAGGCCTGGATTTCAAAAGCAGCATATGGCTGTTTCTTTACTCACCCATCAGAAAACATCTCATCTACACATGGGAAACTTGCACGTTGGAGCTGTGCCAAAGCCTCTGTTTAGGAGAACCCTTCAGGGCCCCAGTGCCACCGCTTCATTCCAAGGTCTCCATAGACACAAAAGCACATTAGGACCCATCCCCAGGGGTGTCCATTTCAACTCAGCATCCTCGGTTGCTCCCCCAGATCCAGCAGATCTAACCTGTCTTGTTTCTAGGAGACAATTGGAATGCGAGGTGGGCTAGCCAGCCATGCATCCTTAGAACCCTGCTCAGAATCATTGGCCTGGAGCCAAACAACAGGTCTCAATTGTCCTGCAGAAGACACTTTGCAGTTTGGAGCTTCTCACAAATCCCATCTTGGGAAAACCCCCATGGCCTCGTGATGCCGCCCTTTCGTGAAGGGGCCATTAGGGACAGAAACACCAACTTAAGCGGTAGTCTGATCCTCGCCCTGACTTCAGATGCACGAGATCTCGATACAGGTCTGTAGATTGTGCCATCGCTGATACAAAATCCAGATACAAAAACCTGAGCAAGCGCCTCAGACTCGCACTTTCTTCATATCCTGAAGAGTTCTTCTCATGGTTTGTAGATCGGGCCTGCCATACCTACGTCCCCAAACGTAAGCTGAGTTTGTGTTTTCAGACTTCTGTCCTCAAAGTCCTGTGCCCCACACCCTCCAGGCTGGGGCCCCTGGAGCCACACATTAGGACTGTGCCTACCAATCCATGGGAATTCTGCCCATTCCATTGTCCAAAATCGTATAAATTAGGAGAAACCTCCAAAGTCCCTGAGGCCATCCCAATAGTGTAGGTCGCCCGGAACAAACAAGGGCTGTCTGACACCAGATGATAATCGACCTCCACTCATACCATAAATGGATGTCCCCAGAGGAGAAGATTGAACCAGACAGGACCCTAGGCCATAATAGGATCCATTGCCTTGGTTTACAGGCATGTCTCCTCAAAAGCCTGAATCCAATACGAGCATAGGGGTTTTGCTAGGCACCCAGCAGAACTCATCTCGTCTCCAAAAGGAAACCTGTGCATGGGAGCCATGTCCAAAGCATAGGGTTCTTCAGGGTCCCGGTGCCACCAACCCATTCCAAGGCCCTCATGGGCACAAAAACACATTAGGACCCATCCTCAGGAAAGTCCATTTCAACTCAGCCACCCCGGTTGCTCCCGCAGAGCCATCAGATCTAAACTGTCTTGTTGCTAGGAGACAATTGGAATGCGAGGCGGGCTTCCCAGGCATCCTTCCTCGAACGGTGTTCTGGAGTCATTCCATATGGGATGTCCTGGAGCTGTCCAACAGGTCTCAATTGTTGCGCAGAAGGAATCCTTGAAGGGTGCATCCCACAACTCCCAACGTGGGAAAACCTCAATGGCCTTGAGATTCCGCTCCCTTCATGAAGTGGCCGTCATGCACGGAAACTCCAACCTGAGCCAACGTCTGATCCTCGCCCTGACTTCAGATGCATGAGTATTGGTTCAGATTGTAGGGGGTACCTGCCGCAGTCCTCGCCCTGAAACCGAAGTCTAGTTTGTCTTCTCAGACTTCCGTCCTCACACTCCTGGCCCCGAAGCCCTCAAGTTTGGCAATTCCGGACCCACAATGCAGCACTCTGCCTGCCCTCTAGAAAAAAATTGTTGCCTCATGAGCTGCCCAGGCACCTTCAATGAGGATAAACCTCCACAGCACTCGACTTCACCCAAATTATATAGTCTAACCTGGGCACTAATGCACTGTCGGAAACAACCTGAGCCCGGACCTCCTGACCAAACCCGGAAAGCAGACCGCACACTGAGCACATAAAACCCGCCATGGCCTTAGGTATCCTCTCTTCCCTACCTCAGTTTTCAGGCCTCAGAACCGAGACATTATCTCCAATCACTGCCCAGGGGTGAGTGTGATGCAGAAATCAGAACACCTCCTTACCCATGGTAAGAAACCTTGTGGTTGGCACGTCGTCCAACGTTCAGTGTAGGAGAAACCAGCATTCACCCTGAGGCCCTGCCCATTCTTGAGTTCGACAAGCGCATAAACACGCATTGTGACCCTCATGAGTCCTGTCCTCTAGTAAGTCCTCTCAGTGACTGGACCATTAGATGTCATAATGGGCTTGATATGTCCCTAGGCGCCAATTTTTAACCAGATTTCTGATTGTCCAGTCACCCCCCCCAAGGCTCTACTCTGGAATCCCTCATTTGGTGGGACCCCTGAGGTTAAAAAGAAAACAACATAAAAAAAAAAAACCGGACTTCTTCCATCCCACAGAGTGACCCCAAACGCTTTGGACTGGGCCAAACCACCAGGGAGTAAGACTCGTCCATTTCCCATGAAGTCACCCAGATATTTCACGACAATGAGTGACACGATATCCAGAGACAAAAACTTGAGCAAGAGCCTCACACTCGCCCTTTTCTCAAATCCCGAAAAGTTCTCCTCATGGTCTGTAGATAAGTCCTGCCATACCTATGACCTGAAACATAAGCCAAGTTTGTGTTTTCAGACAACTGTCCAAACAGACCTTGAGGAGAGCCATGCAGCAGAAGCTGGGAGTCACGTACTAGGCGAGGCTTGAGGAGAAGGGCAGGTGAATGTTTATGTGGGAGCGCTCCAGGCAACGCACAACCTGTACTGAAGTATCGGGACTAGTATAAGATTAACCAGGGACCATGGGAACGGCACAAATAAAGAGTGAACAATAAGTTTCGGGGGCTCACGTCAGTAGGCACGAGCTCCCCGCATGATCTGGATTGAAGTTATCTGTATCCCTTCTGATTGGATGTTATAGTAGTTGTGTTATGTGGTGATTGGTTGCTTTCTATCCACTGTGTACTATAACTTGAGGCTATAATCGGTGTACGGGGTCCTGCGGCTGAAGATTGAATAAAGAAGTTTGCCACCCACCTCGACTGTGGGTCGTTCTTGCGGGTCAAGAGCGACATCTGGTGCCGAAAACCCGGGACCCGACGCCGAGCGCAGAACGAGGATTGGGGTAAGAGCAACAAAAGGGGAAGTTGGCCACCATCTCTGTCTACGGACAGGACAGGTCTCTGGACGAGTATAGCTGTAGTTTTAAAAGTTCACGGAGACCTGGATAGCAAAAGATTTCCAGATTGGGAAACGAGCTTACTAGATATAGGATGGAAGGTCCTTTAAAGGACATTCTCAAAGCAAATGGCACGCCTTTAAAATCAAAAACAGATCGTGCCTTTTTAAAGGAAGTAGGAGAAATCGCCCCTTGGTTTATAGAGGAGGGACTTCTGAATGTGCCTCAGTGGGAACATCTAGGAGAGGATTTAAGGCAGAACCCCACCGTGAACGCCGGCACTCTTGCCGTGTGGTCCCTTGTGAAAGTATGTTTGCAGTCATCTCGGGAGCGGCTAAAACAGGTGATTCAGCAAGGAGGGGAAATATTAGAACAATTAAAGGAGGAATCCTATAAGGGCTCCTCCCAGGGCTCTGAGGCGGATAGTGAGAGTTCAGAGGGACTTCCAGATGAACTAACTCAAAATCAAAAAGGGGGTAAGGAGAAAAAGAATCCAGAGGCTTTAGGCTTACCAACAGAGGCAAAACCCATAGCTGTGAAACAACCAGAAGCAGAAATAGACCGTGCGCCGACTCCTCATTCCAGCCCCACGGCGCCACCTTATGAATGGCCCCCACCATATCGGTCAGGCTGTGCAAAAGTCTGCTATTGCTCAGACTGCACCGCGGCAAACTGGAGAGAGGTCTTAGGTCCAGGAAAAGGGTTTTTCCCAGTACTGGAAGATCAAAATCAGCAGAGATATCATCAGCCGCTAGATTTTAAACTGGTGAAACAACTTAAGGAAGCACTTAGTGCCTACGGACCCCAGGCAGCCTTTACTGTCTCCCTTGTGGAATCGCTGGGAGCGCTCACCCTCACTCCTGAGGATTGGAGCAATTTAGCTAGAGCAGTTTTGAGCGGAGGGCAATATCTGGAATGGAAAATTCAAAATCAGGATAATTGCCAGGATACAGCGCGGAGAAATGCAGCTACGGGAAATCCCCAGTGGAACTCAGAAATGCTGACAGGCACTGGACCATATCTCGAGGCTCAGGTACAGGCCACCTACCCCCCTGCCGTATTTCAACAGATTGCTACAGCGGCCGTTAGGGCCTGGAAAACATTGAGGGGTGTAAATGATTTGCAAGGACAACTGTCTAGAGTAGTACAGGGGCCAAATGAGCCCTATGCTGATTTTGTGGACAGGCTGATGCAGGTTGCGGGCAGGATGTTTGGAGATACTGACTCTGCTATGCCTTTAATTAAACAATTAGCCTATGAAAATGCTAATAAATGGTGCCGTGAAGCCATTAGGCCATGGAGGGCTAAAGATCTTTCTGCCTATATCAAGGTCTGCAGAGACATTACAGGGCCAGTAATTCAGGGGCAGGTTATGGCTGCAGCCTTTGCTCAGGCTATGCAAGGACAGCAAGGAGCCCACCCCCGGAAATGTTTCCAGTGCAGACAGGAGGGCCATCTAAAAAGAGACTGCCCCCAAAGAGGAGTTCCATTTGGAAAAGCCTCCCCGAATAAGCCGGCAAGGAAAAAACCTCAACTGTGTCCACGATGTAGAAAAGGAAATCATTGGGCACAAGAATGCCGATCTGTGGCGGATATACAAGGAAATCCGTTACCACCTAATAATTGGGGGAGTCCAAAAAACGAGGGGCAGGGCCCCAGCCCCCGGGGCCCGAATCAAATGTACGGGGTGGCGATGTCCCTGCCAGTCAAGCCACGATGGCTGTACCCACCCACCGATCAGGGGAGTCAATTCCTGAAGGGCCCCGGGGAGCCACAACAGGCTCCGCCGGACTTGACGTCTGTGCCACCACCCGAATGGTCTTAACACCTGAGATGGGGGTGCAGGCTGTGCCATCTGACCTGTCTGGAGGGCCTCCAAAAGGAACGGTGGGACTCCTTCTTGGCAGAAGTTCTTGTACTTTACGAGGGCTTCAGGTCCATCCGGGAGTGATTGATCCTGATTTTGAAGGGGAAGTTAAAATTCTGATATCATCTCCTAAGGGAATTAATATTATAAATCCAGGGGACAGAATTGCACAGCTTTTGATTTTGCCTAGTAATCATGAAAAATATCCCTCTACAGGCCAGACTAGAAAAGGAGGTTTCAGATCCACGGGATCCTCCCTCGCATGCCTTACTATGAGCATGAAAGAGAGACCTATGCTTAAATTAAAGATTAGAGGTAAACTATTCTGGGGACTCCTAGATACAGGAGCAGACAAAAGCATTATAAATTGTCTAGATTGGCCTAAAGCCTGGGCTCTAGTTAAAGCCAGCCAGACCCTCCGGGGACTAGGGATAGCTACCAGTCCTGATATTAGTGCTGCATCTTTGGACTGGGAGGATGAGGAAGGACATAAAGGCATTTTCCAACCATATGTCTGTTCCACCCCTGTTTCTTTGTGGGGGCGCGATGTGCTGGAGCAAATGAATATCAAACTTACTACAGAAAAGTTATACAGTGAGGCCTCCCAAAGCATGATGAGAAACATGGAATATAAGCCTGGCCAAGGGCTTGGGACCAAGGGCCAGGGAGATCCCAATCCGCCTTCTATGGGGGGTCAGGTTTTTTCCTAGCGGCCACTGAGGCAATTCGCATAACTTGGAAAACACCAGAGCCGCGCTGGGTGCCTCAGTGGCCTTTAACAAAAGAAAAATTACTAGCGGCAAAAGAGCTAGTTCAAGAACAACTCAAAGCAGGGCATATTCAAAAATCTACATCCCCATGGAATACACCCATATTTGTAATAAGAAAGAAATCAGGCAACTGGCGATTGCTACATGACCTACGACAGATTAATGATCAAATGCAGGTCATGGGACCCATTCAGTTAGGGCTCCCAGTCGTGAGGGCGTTGCCAAGAAACTGGCCTTCTATTGTAATTGACATCAAAGACTGTTTCTTTTCCATTCCACTACACCCTGCAGATATAGAGCGCTTTGCATTTACTCTGCCATCAATTAATCATGCTGAGCTAGATCAAAGGTATGAATGGAAAGTACTTCCTCAGGGGATGGCCAATAGCCCCACCTTGTGTCAGTTGTATGTAAGCCAAGCACTAGAGCCTTTCCGAAAAGCATTTCCAGACCTGCTTTGTTATCATTATATGGATGATATCTTGATTTGTGGGCCAAATGAGAGGTCTCTTCCTTCAGCTCTAACCTTCCTACAGGAACAGTTAGCAAAATGGGGTCTAACTATATCCCCTGAAAAAATCCAAGCAGGCGGCCTACAAAATTACCTTGGTATGCAGCTCTCTAAAACGTCAGTAAAGCCTCAGCTAATTCAAATCCGTAGAGATCACTTGCATACATTGAATGATTTCCAAAAACTTTTAGGGGACATTAACTGGATTTGACCATACATAAAAATTACTACTGCAGAGCTGAAACCTTTATTCGATATTCTGCCTGGGGACCCTGCATTAGACTCCCCAAGAGTACTCACTCCAGCTGCTATTGAATCATTACAGTTAGTTGAAAGCAGGCTAGCTTTAACAGCAGCAGATAGATGTGACCCGGAAAAGCCTATAAGTGTCATAATTATTCCATCCCCTGGATCACCCACGGGGGCCTTATGGCAAGGAGGACCCCTACTATGGATTTAACTACCCCATAATCTTAGCCGTGTCATCACCCCGTATGCTACAGCTGTAGCTACAGTGGCAAATAAAGCCTTTAAAGCCAGCATACAGGTCCTAGGGAAACTGCCCGATGTTTGCATAATCCCTTATGATAAAACCCAAATAAGCATTTTAACGCATGAAAATGACGATTGGGCCATCCTGACAGTTGCTTATCCTGTTATATTTAATAATCATTATCCCTCACACCCTCTCATTGAGTTTTATAAAAATACACCCCTTATTTGGCCTAAATCCTGTCGATTGGAGCCATTAATCGGGGCCCTCACAGTATTTACAGATGGCAGTAAAGCAGGAACTGGCGCTTATGTGGTGGAAGGAAAAATAATTCCTGTTGTTGTGCCCTCGACTTCAGCCCAGAGAACAGAATTGTTGGTGATTATGTGTGTTTTACAAAGGTTTCTAAATCAACCCTTTAATATTATCTCAGATAGCAAATATGCAGTTGCAGCCACCAGGTCTATAGAAACTGCTATTATTTCAGCCAGCCAGTCAGAAATTTCCTCCCTGCTGGCTGAATTGCAACACCTTATACTCTCCCGTGGTGCCCCTTTTTATATTGGACATCTTAGAGCACATTCAGACCTTCCAGGACCTATGGCTGAGGGAAACCGAATGGCTGATTCAGCTGCGCGCTTTTATGTTTGTAATGCTCTAGAAGATGCTAAAAGATATCATGATAAATGGCATGTGAATGCCCAAACATTAAAGGCACGCTTTCATATCTCCAGAGCTGACGCACGAGATATCGTAAAGTCTTGTGGCAATTGTGTGGTACACTTGCCCATGCCCTCCTTCGGGGTAAATCCTAAGGGACTATTGCCCAACCATCTGTGGCAAATGGATGTAACACATATACCTTCTTTTGGGCAACAAAAATGCGTTCATGTGAGTGTGGATACCTGCTCAGGGGTCGTTAGCGCAACCCCCCTGCGAGGAGAAAATGTTAAAAACGTGATATCTCATTGCCTGCGCAGCTTTGCCTGCTGGGGAGTGCCTAAACAATTAAAGACAGACAATGCTCCTGCTTATACTTCTAAAAGCTTGTCAAACTTTCTAGCCTGTTATGATATTCACCATGTTACAGGCATTCCTTATAACCCTCAAGGCCAGGGTGTCATAGAGCGCACTCACCTGACCTTTAAAACTACCTTGCAAAAAATACAAAAAGGGGGAATTGGAGAGGAGCATCACACGCCTACAGACCTTACCAATTTGACCACTTTTATTTTAAATTTTCTCACACTTGACAAAGACGGCGTTTCAGCCGCAGAGCGCCATTGGGGCCAACAGAAAACGCAACAATCTATGGTGAAGTGGAAGGATGTCCTTACTGGTTCATGGAAGGGCCCTGACCCGGTGCTCCGGTGGCACCGAGGTTCCCTTTGTGTTTTTCCACAGGATGCGCCTGTCCCGCTCTGGGTGCCGGAACGTCTCACCAGGCTGGTGGCCGTGGAACCTGTGGAAGATGCTGCTACTGCGGATGACAGTGATGATGATCATCCTGCAGCCTGCCCCCGGGGACCTGGAACCGACCCAACTGCCGCCAAGGCAGAAGATCACCAAGCTTCGACTCCTTCCTCAAATGACTCAGTCTAAAGCGCAATTTTCTCTTTTGGACTTGTACCTGTCATTACTGTTCATTTGTATGCAAGTGTTAACGGTTCAAGGCTCTGTATACTGGGCATACGTTCCTGATCCGCCTTTACTGCAACCTGTAAGTTGGGAAATGAGTTCTGTCCCTGTCTATGTTAATGATACTGTTTTACTAGGATCCCCTTCCTCAGTACATATACAGCCGCAACAGGCGAATATTTCTTATAAGGGCTATTCTGACATGTATCCTATGTGCTTCTCCATGAATGGTAGACGATCACATTGCTTGTGGGTGTTTACACTAGTTTATTATGATGATGTGACTATAGCAGGGGTAACTGCTGGCCATGCAACATCAATAGGTAAGATTCCCCGGGATATCCCATTATGTGCAGCTCAGTTGGGAATATCTAAAGGAATAGACGTTCCCTGGAGGTTATGTGTGGAAAAGAAGGCCACTGCTTACACCCTTGAGGAGGGATTTACACTTTTAGATTGGGGATCTAGGGCACCTACCCAGGCTTTTAAGCCAAAGGTACCTCCTATACTTGCTCCGCCAAGAGGGTATCCAGTACAAACGGAAATATGGAAGCTTTTAGCCGCTTTTGGAAAAGCAACCCGTTGGAACAAGGAAGCCCAAGATCTAGAGGATAGATACCCTCAAGCGTGTGTGCCTAGACCTTTTATGCTGCTAGTAGAGGATCTCACCATTAAAAAAGATAAAGCTACATATCACCTGCTCTGTCCGAATTGTACTTTAACTAACTGCATTCAGGGTGTCTCGGTAGATGATGGTGTATTAGTAGTTCGACAACCCCCCTTTATCATGCTTCCTGTTAATATATCTAAGCCATGGTACTCTAACCCTGGGTTAGAATTGTGGGATCGGGTACAGAATGCCCTTAGTCGGCCTAGACGAGAATTAGGATTGTTGATCTTAGGTATAGTTTCTCTTATAACAATAATTGCTACAACTGTTACTGCATCTATTTCTTTAACTCAAGCAGTGCAAGCTGCAGATACTGTAGATCATCTGGCACATAATACTTCTCTGGCCTTGGGAACACAAGAGGATATAGACAAAAGGGTTGAAACCAGACTAAATGCCTTATATGATGCTGTGAAGTTTCTGGGGGACGAACGTCAAAGTTTGAAATTGCGAACTAGGATCCAATGCCATAGTGACTACCACTGGATCTGTGTCACCCCCAAGCGCTATAATGTCACAGAAACTTCCTGGGGTCGAGTGTTGTACCACCTTGAAGGGGCATGGTCTAACTCTAATGTGTCCCTTGACTTGCTGCAGTTACATCAAGAGATTTTGAATATTGCAGAAGCTCCGCATGCCAAGCTGCCCGTGGCTCAGCTTGCTGACAATTTTGTAAATTCGCTATTTTCTCATATTCCTTTGCTATCACGTACTTGGTATGCTATAGGCTCTATTATAGGAGTGTTAATACTTATGCTTTTATTCATGTGCCTCTTTCCCTGTGTGGTGAAATTCATGCTTGCAGAATTATATAAAGTGCGAGCCATTGTGCGGAATCAGCAACGAGCTGCTCGTGACAAAACTACACGGCAACCTTGATTATGGGTTGCTCCCACCATAGCTAGTACCCTGCTGCCTCAAGCGTCTCAAAACTGGCTTTGCTGCCTAAAAGGATGCCTCCCCCTGAATATGGCTCTGTATGCTGGGTCGGTAGCCAAAGACGGGTAAGACTGGTCCCTCACCATAGCAACCTAAGACAGGGGCTCCTCGGTGAAGGGGAGTACCCGATGACGGGTAAGCATGTGTGTTGAGGATTGGCAACCTAAGACAGGCACGATCCCTGCCATGTAATAAATAAAAAAGGGGGAGCTGTGGAGAGCCATGCAGCAGAAGCTGGGAGTCACGTACTAGGCGAGGCTTGAGGAGAAGGGCAGGTGAATGTTTATGTGGGAGCGCTGCAGGCAACGCACAACCTGTACTGAAGTATCGGGACTAGTATAAGATTAACCAGGGACCATGGGAACGGCACAAAAACAGAGTGAACAATAAGTTTCAGGGGCTCACGTCAGTAGGCACGAGCTCCCCGCATGATCTGGATTGAAGTCATCTGTATCCCTTCTGATTGGATGTTATAGTAGTTGTGTTATGTGGTGATTGGTTGCTTTCTATCCACTGTGTTCTATAACTTGGGGCTATAATCGGTGTACGGGGTCCCGGGGCTAAGATTGAATAAAGAAGTTTGCCACCCACCTCGTCTGCGGGTCGTTCTTGCAAGTCGAGAGCGACAGACCTGGCCTACACAACCTACAGGCTCAGGCCCCTGGAGCCAAACCTGAGGACTGTACTTGCCCTCTCCAAGGGAATTCTGTGTGCCCATTCCAATGGCCACATCCCTTCTAATAGGATAAACCTCCAAAGTCCCTGATCCATCTCATTAGTGGTGGCTTCCCAGGTAAAACAGGGGCAATCTGAGCCCATCTGAGCACCTACCTGTACTCAGACCCATAGACAGATGTCCCCAGAGGTAAAAAGGAAAGAACAGGCCCTAGGCACTAATCAAATCCATTGCTTTGGTTTCCAGGCATCTCTCCTCAGAGGCCTGGATTTAAAAACCAGCATATGGCTGTTTCATGACTCACCCATCAGAAAACATCTCATCTACACATGGGAAACTTGCACGTTGGAGCTGTGTCAAAGCCGCTGTTTAGGAGAACCCTTCAGGGCCCCAGTGCCACCGCTTCATTCCAAGGTCTCCATAGACACAAAAGCACATTAGGACCCATCCATAGGAGAGTCCATTTCAACTAAGCCTCCTCGGTTGCTCCCCCAGATCCAGCATATCTAACCTGTCTTGTTTCTAGGAGACAATTGGAATGCGAGGTGGGCTACCCAGCCATGCATCCTTAAAACCCTGCTCAGAATCATTGGCCTGGAGCCAATCAATAGGAATCAATTGTCCTGCAGAAGTCACTTTGCAGTTTGGAGCTTCTCACAAATCCCATCGTGGGAAAACCCCCATGGCCTCTTGATGCCCCCCCTTCGTGAAGGGGCCATTAGGGCAGAAACACCAACTTGAGCGATCGACTGATCCTCGCCTTGACTTCAGATGCAAGAGAAGTCGATTCAGGTCTGTAGATTCTACCATCGCTGATACAAAATCCAGAGACAAAAACCTGAGCAAGCGCCTCAGACTCGCACTTTCTTCATATCCTGAAGAGTTCTTCTCATGGTTTGTAGATCGGGCCTGCCATACCTACGTCCCCAAACCTAAGTTGAATTTGTGTTTTCAGACTTCTATCCTCAAATTCCTGGGCCACAAACCCTCCAGGCTGGGGCACCTGGAGCCACACATTAGGACTGTGCCTACCAATCCATGGGAATTCTGCCCATTCCATGGTCCAAAATCGTACAAATAAGGAGAAACCTCCAAAGTCCCTGAGGTCATCCCAATAGAGAAGGTCGCCCGGAACAAACAAGGGCTGTCTGACACCAGCTGATAATCGACCTCCACTCATACCATAGTTGGATGTCCCTAGAGAAGAATATTGAACCCTACAGGACCCTAGGCCATATTAAGATCCATTGCTTTGGGTTACGGGCATGTGTCCTCAAAAGCCTGATTCCAATACGAGCATAGGGGTTTTTCTGAGGCACCCATCAGTACTCATCTCGTCTCCACAAGGAAACCTGTGCATGGGAGCCATGTCCAAAGCTAAGTAGAGTACTTCAGGGTCCCGGTTCCACCGCCCCGTTCCAAGGCCCTCATGGACACAAAAACACATTAGGACCCATCCTCAGGAAAGTCCATTTCAACTCAGCCACCCTGGTTGCTCCTGCAGAGCCATCAACTCTAAAATTTCTTGTTGCTAGGAGACAATTGGAATGGGAGGCGGGCTTCCCAGGCATCCATCCGCGAACGGTGCTCTGGAGTCATTCCATATGGGATGTCCTGGAGCTGTCCAACAGGTCTCAATTGTCCCGCAGAAGGAATCCTTGAAGGGGGCATCCCACAACTCCCAACGTGGGAAAACCTCAATGGCCTCGAGATTCCGCTCCCTTCATGAAGCGGCTGTCATGCACAGAAACTCCAACCTGAGCCAACGTCTGATCCTCGCCCTGACTTCAGATGCATGAGATATTGGTTCAGATCTGCAGGGGGTACCTGCCGTGCCCTCGCCCTGAAACCCAAGTCTACCTTGTCTTCTCACACTTCCGTCCTCACACTCCTGGCCCCGAGCCCTCAAGTTTGGCAATTCGGAACCCACAATGCAGCACTCTGCCTGCCCTCTAGAAAAAAAATTAGTGCCTCATGAGCTTCCCAGGCAACTTAAATGAGGATAAACCTACACAGCACTCGACTTTACCGAAATTATATAGTCTAACCTGGGCACTAATGCACTGTCGAACACAACCTGAGCCCGGACCACCTGACCAACACCCAGAAAGCTGACCGCACACTGAGCACATAAAACCCGCCATGGCCTTAGGTATCCTCTCTTCTGTACCTCAGTTTTCAGGTTTCAGAACCGAGACCATATCTCCAAACACTGCCCAGGGGTGAGTGTGATGCAGAAATCAGAACTCCTCCTTACCCATGGCAAGAACCCTTGTGGTTGGCACGTTGTCCAACGTTCAGTGTAGGAGAAACCAGCATTCACCCTGAGGCCCCGCCCATTCTTGAGTGCGACGAGGGCATACACACGCATTGTGACCCACAGCATGAGTCCTGTCCTCTAGTAAGTCCTCTTAGTGGCTGAACCATTAGATGTCATAATGGGCTTGACATGTCCCTAGGCCCCAATTTTTAACCAGATTTCTGATTGTCCAGTCGCCCCTCCCCAGGGCTCTGCTCTGGAATCCCTCATTTGGTGGGACACCTGAGGTTAAAAAAGAAAACAACAACAACAACAACAACAAACGGACTTCTTCCAGCCCACAGAATGACCCCAAACTCTTTGGATGGGGCCAAACCACCAGAGAGTAAGACTCGTCCATTTCCCATGAAGTCACCCAGAAATTCCACGACCATGAGTGACACGATATCCAGAGACAAAAACTTGAGCAGGAGCCTCACACTCACCCTTCTTTCAAATCCCGAAAGGTTCTCCTCATGGTCTGTAGATCAGTCCTGCCATACCTATGACCCGAAACATAAGCCGAGTTTGGGTTTTCAGACAACTGTCCAAACAGCCCTGGCCTACACAACCTACAGGCTCAGGCCCCTGGAGCCAAACCTGAGGACTGTACTTGGCCTCTCCAAAAGAATTGTGTGTGCCCATTCCAATGGCCTCAACCCTCCTAATAGGATAAACCTCAAAAGTCCCTGATCCAGGGACAATCTGAGCCCATCTGAGCACCTACCTGCACTCAGACCCATAGACAGATGTCCCCAGAGGTAAAAAGGAAAGAACAGGACCCTAGGCACTAATCAGATCCATTGCTTTGGTTTCCAGGCATCTCTCCTCAGAGGCCTGGATTTCAAAAGCAGCATATAGCTGTTTCTTGACTCACCCATCAGAAAACATCTCATTTACACATGGGAAACTTGCACGTTTGAGCTGTGTCAGAGCCTCTGTTTAGGAGAACCTTTCGGGGCCCCAGTGCCACCGCTTCATTCCAAGGTCTCCATAGACACAAAAGCACATTAGGACCCATCCCCAGGGGTGTCCATTTCAACTCAGCGTCCTCGGTTGCTCCCCACAGATCCAGGAGATCTAACCTGTCTTGTTGCTAGGAGACAATTGGAATGCGAGGTGGGCTACCCAGCCATCCATCCTTAGAACCCTGCTCAGAATCATTGGCCTGGAGCCAAACAAAAGGGCTCAATTGTTCTGCAGAAGAATCTCTGCACTTTGGAGCTTCTCACAACTCCCATCGTGGGAAAACCCCCATGGCCTCGTGATGCCCCCCCATTCATGAAGGGGCCATCAGGGACAGAAACTCCAACCTGAGCGATCGTCTGATCCTCGCCCTGTCTTCAGATGCACGAGATCTCGATTCAGGTCTGTAGATTGTGCCTGCCATGGCCTCACCCAGAAACCGAAGCCTAGCTTGTGTTCTCAGACTTTTGTCGTCAGACTTCTGGCCCACAAGCCCTCCAGTTTGGCAATCCAGAACTAAAATGCAGCACTCTTCCTGCCCTCCAGAAGAAAAACATTGTCCTCTGGGGCTACCCAGTAACCCCAAATAAGGATCAACTTGCACCGACCTTGGCTGTACCCCAAATACATAGGCTGACCAGGGCACTAATGTCCTTTCTGACACAGCCTGAGCCTGGACCCCCTGGCCTCTCCCAGACAGCTGGCCGCACACTGTGCACATCGAGCCGCCATGGCCTTAGGTCGTCATCTCTTCCCAACCTCGGTTTTCAGGTTTCTGAACCTAGACCTTATCTCCTATCACTGACCAGGGTTGAAGGTGATGCAGAAATCAGAACTCCTTCCCCATGGCAATAAACCTTGTGTTTGGCATGCTGTCCAACGTTCAGAGTAGTTGAAACCAGTGTGGCCCATGAGGCCCCGCCCATGCTCGCGGGCCACATTGGTCACAAACACACATTGTGACCCTCAGGCTGAGCCCAGTCCTCAAGTAAGGCCACTCAGTGGCTGGATGAAGAGATAGCATATTGGGCTTGCCATGCCCCTAGGCCCCAATTTTTAACCATAGTTCGGGTTGTCCCTTCAGTCTTCCCCACGGCTTTGCTTTGGAATTCCTCTTTTGGTGGGACACCTGAGGTAACAAAACTGAAAGGAGTCCTCCCATCCCACAGATTGACGAAAAGCAATTGGGAATCGGGCCAAATCCTCAGAGAGGAAGATTCGTCCATGGCCCATGAGGCCTCCCCGACATTCCATGGCCATCGCTGATACAAAATCCAGAGACAAAAGCCTGAGCAAGCACCTCAGACTCGCACTTTCTTCATATCCTGAAGAGGTTTTCTCATGGTTTGTAGATCGGGCCTGCCATACCTACGTCCCCAAACCTAAGTTGAGTTTGTGTTTTCAGACTTCTGTCCTCAAAGTCTTGGGCCACACACCCTCCAGGCTGGGCCCCTAGAGCCCCACATTAGGACTGTGCCTACCAATCCATGGGAATTCTGCCCATTCCATGGTCCAAAATCGTACAAATTAGGGGAAACCTCCAAAGTCCCTGAGGTCATCCCAATAGTGTAGGTCGCCCGGAACAAACAAGGGCTGTCTGACACCAGCTGATAATCGACCTCCACTCATACCATAGTTGGATGTCCCTAGAGAAGAATATTGAACCAGACAGGACCCTAGGCCATATTAAGATCCATTGCTTTGGGTTACGGGCATGTGTCCTCAAAAGCCTGATTCCAATACGAGCATAGGGGTTTTCCTGAGGCACCCATCAGAACTCATCTCGTCTCCACAAGGAAACCTGTGCATGGGAGCCATGTCCAAAGCTTAGGAGAGTACTTCAGGGTCCCGGTGCCACCGCCCCATTCCAAGGCCCTCATGGACACAAAAACACATTAGGACCCATCCTCAGGAAAGTCCATTTCAACTCAGCCACCCTGGTTGCTCCGGTAGAGCCATCAACTCTAAACTGTCTTGTTGCTAGGAGACAATTGGAATGGGAGTCGGGCTTCCCAGGCATCCATCCGCGAACGGTGCTCTGGAGTCATTCCATATGGGATGTCCTGGAGCTGTCCAACAGGTCTCAATTGTCCCGCAGAAGGAATCCTTGAAGGGGGCATCCCACAACTCCCAACGTGGGAAAACCTCAATGGCCTCGAGATTCCGCTCCCTTCATGAAGCGGCCGTCATGCACAGAAACTCCAACCTGAGCCAACGTCTGATCCTCGCCCTGACTTCAGATGCATGAGATATTGGTTCAGATCTGCAGGGGGTACCTGCCGTGCCCTCGCCCTGAAACCCAAGTCTACCTTGTCTTCTCACACTTCCGTCCTCACACTCCTGGCCCCGAAGCCCTCAAGTTTGGCAATTCCGGACCAACAATGCAGCACTCTGCCTGCCCTCTAGAAAAAAAATTAGTGCCTCATGAGCTGCCCAGGCACCTTAAATGAGGATCAACCTACACAGCACTCGACTTTACCGAAATAATATAGTCTAACCTGGGCACTAATGCACTGTCGAACACAACCTGAGCCCGGATCTCCTGACCAACACCCAGAAAGCTGACTGCACACTGAGCACATAAAACCCGCCATGGCCTTAGGTATCCTCTCTTCTGTACCTCAGTTTTCAGGCTTCAGAACCGAGACCTTATCTCCAATAACTGCCCAGGGGTGAGTGTGATGCAGAAATCAGAACACCTCCTTACCCATGGCAAGAACCCTTGTGGTTGGCACTTTGTCCAACGTTCAGTGAAGGGGAAACCAGCATTCACCCTGAGGCCCCGCCCATTCTTGAGTGCGACGAGGGCATACACACGCATTGTGACCCACAGCATGAGTCCTGTCCTCTAGTAAGTCCTCTTTGTGGCTGGATCATTAGATGTCATAATGGGCTTGACATGTCCCTAGGCCCCAATTTTTAACCAGATTTCTGATTGTCCAGTTGCCCCTCCCCAGGGCTCTGCTCTGGAATCCCTCATTTGGTGGGACACCTGAGGTTAAAAAAGAAAACAACAACAACAACAACAACAACAACAACAACAACAAAACGGACTTCTTCCAGCCCACAGAATGACCCCAAACTCTTTGGATGGGGCCAAACCACCAGAGAGTAAGACTCGTCCATTTCCCATGAAGTCACCCAGAAATTCCACGACCATGAGTGACACGATATCCAGAGACAAAAACTTGAGCAGGAGCCTCACACTCACCCTTCTTTCAAATCCCGAAAGGTTCTCCTCATGGTCTGTAGATCAGTCCTGCCATACCTATGACCCGAAACATAAGCCGAGTTTGGGTTTTCAGACAACTGTCCAAACAGCCCTGGCCTACACAACCTACAGGCTCAGGCCCCTGGAGCCAAACCTGAGGACTGTACTTGGCCTCTCCAAAAGAATTGTGTGTGCCCATTCCAATGGCCTCAACCCTCCTAATAGGATAAACCTCAAAAGTCCCTGATCCAGGGACAATCTGAGCCCATCTGAGCACCTACCTGCACTCAGACCCATAGACAGATGTCCCCAGAGGTAAAAAGGAAAGAACAGGACCCTAGGCACTAATCAGATCCATTGCTTTGGTTTCCAGGCATCTCTCCTCAGAGGCCTGGATTTCAAAAGCAGCATATAGCTGTTTCTTGACTCACCCATCAGAAAACATCTCATTTACACATGGGAAACTTGCACGTTTGAGCTGTGTCAGAGCCTCTGTTTAGGAGAACCTTTCGGGGCCCCAGTGCCACCGCTTCATTCCAAGGTCTCCATAGACACAAAAGCACATTAGGACCCATCCCCAGGGGTGTCCATTTCAACTCAGCGTCCTCGGTTGCTCCCCACAGATCCAGGAGATCTAACCTGTCTTGTTGCTAGGAGACAATTGGAATGCGAGGTGGGCTACCCAGCCATCCATCCTTAGAACCCTGCTCAGAATCATTGGCCTGGAGCCAAACAAAAGGGCTCAATTGTTCTGCAGAAGAATCTCTGCACTTTGGAGCTTCTCACAACTCCCATCGTGGGAAAACCCCCATGGCCTCGTGATGCCCCCCCATTCATGAAGGGGCCATCAGGGACAGAAACTCCAACCTGAGCGATCGTCTGATCCTCGCCCTGTCTTCAGATGCACGAGATCTCGATTCAGGTCTGTAGATTGTGCCTGCCATGGCCTCACCCAGAAACCGAAGCCTAGCTTGTGTTCTCAGACTTTTGTCGTCAGACTTCTGGCCCACAAGCCCTCCAGTTTGGCAATCCAGAACTAAAATGCAGCACTCTTCCTGCCCTCCAGAAGAAAAACATTGTCCTCTGGGGCTACCCAGTAACCCCAAATAAGGATCAACTTGCACCGACCTTGGCTGTACCCCAAATACATAGGCTGACCAGGGCACTAATGTCCTTTCTGACACAGCCTGAGCCTGGACCCCCTGGCCTCTCCCAGACAGCTGGCCGCACACTGTGCACATCGAGCCGCCATGGCCTTAGGTCGTCATCTCTTCCCAACCTCGGTTTTCAGGTTTCTGAACCTAGACCTTATCTCCTATCACTGACCAGGGTTGAAGGTGATGCAGAAATCAGAACTCCTTCCCCATGGCAATAAACCTTGTGTTTGGCATGCTGTCCAACGTTCAGAGTAGTTGAAACCAGTGTGGCCCATGAGGCCCCGCCCATGCTCGCGGGCCACATTGGTCACAAACACACATTGTGACCCTCAGGCTGAGCCCAGTCCTCAAGTAAGGCCACTCAGTGGCTGGATGAAGAGATAGCATATTGGGCTTGCCATGCCCCTAGGCCCCAATTTTTAACCATAGTTCGGGTTGTCCCTTCAGTCTTCCCCACGGCTTTGCTTTGGAATTCCTCTTTTGGTGGGACACCTGAGGTAACAAAACTGAAAGGAGTCCTCCCATCCCACAGATTGACGAAAAGCAATTGGGAATCGGGCCAAATCCTCAGAGAGGAAGATTCGTCCATGGCCCATGAGGCCTCCCCGACATTCCATGGCCATCGCTGATACAAAATCCAGAGACAAAAGCCTGAGCAAGCACCTCAGACTCGCACTTTCTTCATATCCTGAAGAGGTTTTCTCATGGTTTGTAGATCGGGCCTGCCATACCTACGTCCCCAAACCTAAGTTGAGTTTGTGTTTTCAGACTTCTGTCCTCAAAGTCTTGGGCCACACACCCTCCAGGCTGGGCCCCTAGAGCCCCACATTAGGACTGTGCCTACCAATCCATGGGAATTCTGCCCATTCCATGGTCCAAAATCGTACAAATTAGGGGAAACCTCCAAAGTCCCTGAGGTCATCCCAATAGTGTAGGTCGCCCGGAACAAACAAGGGCTGTCTGACACCAGCTGATAATCGACCTCCACTCATACCATAGTTGGATGTCCCTAGAGAAGAATATTGAACCAGACAGGACCCTAGGCCATATTAAGATCCATTGCTTTGGGTTACGGGCATGTGTCCTCAAAAGCCTGATTCCAATACGAGCATAGGGGTTTTCCTGAGGCACCCATCAGAACTCATCTCGTCTCCACAAGGAAACCTGTGCATGGGAGCCATGTCCAAAGCTTAGGAGAGTACTTCAGGGTCCCGGTGCCACCGCCCCATTCCAAGGCCCTCATGGACACAAAAACACATTAGGACCCATCCTCAGGAAAGTCCATTTCAACTCAGCCACCCTGGTTGCTCCGGTAGAGCCATCAACTCTAATCTGTCTTGTTGCTAGGAGACAATTGGAATGGGAGTCGGGCTTCCCAGGCATCCATCCGCGAACGGTGCTCTGGAGTCATTCCATATGGGATGACCTGGAGCTGTCCAACAGGTCTCAATTGTCCCGCAGAAGGAATCCTTGAAGGGGGCATCCCACAACTCCCAACGTGGGAAAACCTCAATGGCCTCGAGATTCCGCTCCCTTCATGAAGCGGCCGTCATGCACAGAAACTCCAACCTGAGCCAACGTCTGATCCTCGCCCTGACTTCAGATGCATGAGATATTGGTTCAGATCTGCAGGGGGTACCTGCCGTGCCCTCGCCCTGAAACCCAAGTCTACCTTGTCTTCTCACACTTCCGTCCTCACACTCCTGGCCCCGAAGCCCTCAAGTTTGGCAATTCCGGACCAACAATGCAGCACTCTGCCTGCCCTCTAGAAAAAAAATTAGTGCCTCATGAGCTGCCCAGGCACCTTAAATGAGGATCAACCTACACAGCACTCGACTTTACCGAAATAATATAGTCTAACCTGGGCACTAATGCACTGTCGAACACAACCTGAGCCCGGATCTCCTGACCAACACCCAGAAAGCTGACTGCACACTGAGCACATAAAACCCGCCATGGCCTTAGGTATCCTCTCTTCTGTACCTCAGTTTTCAGGCTTCAGAACCGAGACCTTATCTCCAATAACTGCCCAGGGGTGAGTGTGATGCAGAAATCAGAACACCTCCTTACCCATGGCAAGAACCCTTGTGGTTGGCACTTTGTCCAACGTTCAGTGAAGGGGAAACCAGCATTCACCCTGAGGCCCCGCCCATTCTTGAGTGCGACGAGGGCATACACACGCATTGTGACCCACAGCATGAGTCCTGTCCTCTAGTAAGTCCTCTTTGTGGCTGGATCATTAGATGTCATAATGGGCTTGACATGTCCCTAGGCCCCAATTTTTAACCAGATTTCTGATTGTCCAGTTGCCCCTCCCCAGGGCTCTGCTCTGGAATCCCTCATTTGGTGGGACACCTGAGGTTAAAAAAGAAAACAACAACAACAACAACAACAACAACAACAACAACAACAAAACGGACTTCTTCCAGCCCACAGAATGACCCCAAACTCTTTGGATGGGGCCAAACCACCAGAGAGTAAGACTCGTCCATTTCCCATGAAGTCACCCAGAAATTCCACGACCATGAGTGACACGATATCCAGAGACAAAAACTTGAGCAGGAGCCTCACACTCACCCTTCTTTCAAATCCCGAAAGGTTCTCCTCATGGTCTGTAGATCAGTCCTGCCATACCTATGACCCGAAACATAAGCCGAGTTTGGGTTTTCAGACAACTGTCCAAACAGCCCTGGCCTACACAACCTACAGGCTCAGGCCCCTGGAGCCAAACCTGAGGACTGTACTTGGCCTCTCCAAAAGAATTGTGTGTGCCCATTCCAATGGCCTCAACCCTCCTAATAGGATAAACCTCAAAAGTCCCTGATCCAGGGACAATCTGAGCCCATCTGAGCACCTACCTGCACTCAGACCCATAGACAGATGTCCCCAGAGGTAAAAAGGAAAGAACAGGACCCTAGGCACTAATCAGATCCATTGCTTTGGTTTCCAGGCATCTCTCCTCAGAGGCCTGGATTTCAAAAGCAGCATATAGCTGTTTCTTGACTCACCCATCAGAAAACATCTCATTTACACATGGGAAACTTGCACGTTTGAGCTGTGTCAGAGCCTCTGTTTAGGAGAACCTTTCGGGGCCCCAGTGCCACCGCTTCATTCCAAGGTCTCCATAGACACAAAAGCACATTAGGACCCATCCCCAGGGGTGTCCATTTCAACTCAGCGTCCTCGGTTGCTCCCCACAGATCCAGGAGATCTAACCTGTCTTGTTGCTAGGAGACAATTGGAATGCGAGGTGGGCTACCCAGCCATCCATCCTTAGAACCCTGCTCAGAATCATTGGCCTGGAGCCAAACAAAAGGGCTCAATTGTTCTGCAGAAGAATCTCTGCACTTTGGAGCTTCTCACAACTCCCATCGTGGGAAAACCCCCATGGCCTCGTGATGCCCCCCCATTCATGAAGGGGCCATCAGGGACAGAAACTCCAACCTGAGCGATCGTCTGATCCTCGCCCTGTCTTCAGATGCACGAGATCTCGATTCAGGTCTGTAGATTGTGCCTGCCATGGCCTCACCCAGAAACCGAAGCCTAGCTTGTGTTCTCAGACTTTTGTCGTCAGACTTCTGGCCCACAAGCCCTCCAGTTTGGCAATCCAGAACTAAAATGCAGCACTCTTCCTGCCCTCCAGAAGAAAAACATTGTCCTCTGGGGCTACCCAGTAACCCCAAATAAGGATCAACTTGCACCGACCTTGGCTGTACCCCAAATACATAGGCTGACCAGGGCACTAATGTCCTTTCTGACACAGCCTGAGCCTGGACCCCCTGGCCTCTCCCAGACAGCTGGCCGCACACTGTGCACATCGAGCCGCCATGGCCTTAGGTCGTCATCTCTTCCCAACCTCGGTTTTCAGGTTTCTGAACCTAGACCTTATCTCCTATCACTGACCAGGGTTGAAGGTGATGCAGAAATCAGAACTCCTTCCCCATGGCAATAAACCTTGTGTTTGGCATGCTGTCCAACGTTCAGAGTAGTTGAAACCAGTGTGGCCCATGAGGCCCCGCCCATGCTCGCGGGCCACATTGGTCACAAACACACATTGTGACACTCAGGCTGAGCCCAGTCCTCAAGTAAGGGCACTCAGTGGCTGGATGAAGAGATAGCATATTGGGCTTGCCATGCCCCTAGGCCCCAATTTTTAACCATAGTTCGGGTTGTCCCTTCAGTCTTCCCCACGGCTTTGCTTTGGAATTCCTTTTTTGGTGGGACACCTGAGGTAACAAAACTGAAAGGAGTCCTCCCATCCCACAGATTGACGAAAAGCAATTGGGAATCGGGCCAAATCCTCAGAGAGGAAGATTCGTCCATGGCCCATGAGGCCTCCCCGACATTCCACGGCCATCGCTGATACAAAATCCAGAGACAAAAGCCTGAGCAAGCGCCTCAGACTCGCACTTTCTTCATATCCTGAAGAGTTTTTCTCATGGTTTGTAGATCGGGCCTGCCATACCTACGTCCCCAAACCTAAGTTGAGTTTGTGTTTTCAGACTTCTGTCCTCAAAGTCTTGGGCCACACACCCTCCAGGCTGGGCCCCTGGAGCCACACATTAGGACTGTGCCTACCAATCCATGGGAAATCTGCCCATTCCATGGTCCAAAATCGTACAAATTAGGAGAAACCTCCAAAGTCCCTGAGGTCATCCCAATAGTGTAGGTCGCCCGGAACAAACAAGGGCTGTCTGACACCAGCTGATAATCGACCTCCACTCATACCATAGTTGGATGTCCCTAGAGAAGAAGATTGAACCAGACAGGACCCTAGGCCATATTAAGATCCATTGCTTTGGGTTACGGGCATGTGTCCTCAAAAGCCTGATTCCAATACGAGCATAGGGGTTTTCCTGAGGCACCCATCAGAACTCATCTCGTCTCCACAAGGAAACCTGTGCATGGCAGCCATGTCCAAAGCTTCGGAGAGTACTTCAGGGTCCCGGTGCCACCGCCCCATTCCAAGGCCCTCATGGACACAAAAACACATTAGGACCCATCCTCAGGAAAGCCCATTTCAACTCAGCCACCCTGGTTGCTCCGGCAGAGCCATCAACTCTAATCTGTCTTGTTGCTAGGAGACAATTGGAATGGGAGGCGGGCTTCCCAGGCATCCATCCGCGAACGGTGCTCTGGAGTCATTCCATATGGGATGTCCTGGAGCTGTCCAACAGGTCTCAATTGTCCCGCAGAAGGAATCCTTGAAGGGGGCATCCCACAACTCCCAACGTGGGAAAACCTCAATGACCTCGAGATTCCGCTCCCTTCATGAAGCGGCCGTCATGCACAGAAACTCCAACCTGAGCCAACGGCTGATCCTCGCCCTGACTTCAGATGCATGAGATATTGGTTCAGATCTGCAAGGGGTACCTGCCGTGCCCTCGCCCTGAAACCCAAGTCTACCTTGTCTTCTCACACTTCCGTCCTCACACTCCTGGGCCAGAAGCCCTCAAGTTTGGCAATTCCGGACCCACAATGCAGCACTCTGCCTGCGCTCTAGAAAAAAAATTAGTGCCTCATGAGCTGCCCAGGAACCTTAAATGAGGATAAACCTACACAGCACTCGACTTTACCCAAATTATATAGTCTAACCTAGGCACTAATGCACTGTCGAACACAACCTGAGCCCGGACCTCCTGACCAACACCCAGAAAGCTGAGTGCACACTGAGCACATAAAATCCGCCATGGCCTTAGGTATCCTCTCTTCTGTACCTCAGTTTTCAGGCTTCAGAACCGTGACCTTATCTCCAATCACTGCCCAGGGGTGAGTGTGATGCAGAAATCAGAACTCCTCCTTACCCATGGCAAGAACCCTTGTGGTTGGCACGTTGTCCAACGTTCAGTGTAGGAGAAACCAGCATTCACCCTGAGGCCCCGCCCATTCTTGAGTGCGACGAGGGCATACACACGCATTGTGACCCTCAGCATGAGTCCTGTCCTCTAGTAAGTCCTCTTAGTGGCTGGACCATTAGATGTCATAATGGGCTTGACATGTCCCTAGGCCCCAATTTTTAACCAGATTTCTGATTGTCCAGTCGCCCCTCCCCAGGGCTCTGCTCTGGAATCCCTCATTTGGTGGGACACATGAGGTTAAGAAAGAAAACAACAACAACAACAACAACAAAAAACGGACTTCTTCCAACCCACAGAATGACCCCAAACTCTTTGGACGGGGCCAAACCACCAGAGAGTAAGACTTGTCCATTTCCCATGAAGTCACCCGAAATTCCACCACCATGAGTGACACGATATCCAGAGACAAAAACTTGAGCAGGAGCCTCACACTCGCCCTTCTTTCAAATCCCGAAGAGTTCTCCTCATGGTCTGTAGATCAGTCCTGCCATACCTATGAACCGAAACATAAGCCGAGTTTGTGTTTTCAGACAACTGTCCAAACAGCCCTGGCCTACACAACCTACAGGCTCAGGCCCCTGGAGCCAAACATGAGGACTGTACTTGGCCTCTCCAAGGGAATTGTGTGTGCCCATTCCAATGGCCTCAACCCTCCTAATAGGATAAACCTCAAAAGTCCCTGATCCAGGGACAATCTGAGCCCAACTGAGCACCTACCTGCACTCAGACCCATAGACAGATGTCCCCAGAGGTAAAAAGGAAAGAACAGGACCCTAGGCACTAATCAGATCCATTGCTTTGGTTTCCAGGCATCTCTCCTCAGAGGCCTGGATTTCAAAAGCAGCATATAGCTGTTTCTTGACTCACCCATCAGAAAACATCTCATCTACACATGGGAAACTTGCACGTTGGAGCTGTGTCAAAGCCTCTGTTTAGGAGAACCCTTTAGGGCCCCAGTGCCACCGCTTCATTCCAAGGTCTCCATAGACACAAAAGCACATTAGGACCCATCACCAGGGGTGTCCATTTCAACTCAGCGTCCTCGGTTGCTCCCCACATATCCAGGAGATCTAACCTGTCTTGCTGCTAGGAGACAATTGGAATGCGAGGTGGGCTACCCAGCCATCCATCCTTAGAACCCTGCTCAGAATCATTGGCCTGGAGCCAAACCACAGGTCTCAATTGTTCTGCAGAAGACTCTCTGCACTTTGGAGCTTCTCACAACTCCCATCGTGGGAAAACCCCCATGGCCTCGTGTCGCCCCCGCATTCATGAAGGGGCCATCAGGGACAGAAACTCCAACCTGAGCGATCGTCTGATCCTCGCCCTGTCTTCAGATGCACGAGATCTCCATTCAGGTCTGTAGATTGTGCCTGCCATGGCCTCACCCAGAAACCTAAGCCTAGCTTGTGTTCTCAGACTTTTGTCGTCAGACTACTGGCCCACAAGCCCTCCAGTTTGGCAATCCAGAACTACAATGCAGCACTCTTCCTGCACTCCAGAAGAAAAACATTGTCCTCTGGGGCTACCCAGTAACCCCAAATGAGGATCAACCTGCACCGAACTTGGCTGTACCCCAAATACATAGGCTGACCAGGGCACTAATGCCCTTTCTGGCACAGCCTGAGCCTGGACACCCTGGCCCCTCCCAGACAGCTGGCCGCACACTGAGCACATCGAGCCGCCATGGTTTTAGGTCGTCATCTCTTCCCAACCTCGGTTTTCAGGTTTCTGAACCTAGACCTTATCTCCTATCACTGACCAGGGTTGAAGGTGATGCAGAAATCAGAACTCCTTCCCCATAGCAAGAAACCTTGTGGTTGGCATGCTGTCCAACTTTCAAAGTACTTGAAACCAGTGTGGCACATGAGGCCCCGCCCATGCTCGCAGGCCACATTGGTCACAAACACACATTGTGACCCTCAGGCTGAGCCCAGTGCTCAAGTAAGGCCACTCAGTGGCTGGATGAAGAGATAGCATATTGGGCTTGCCATGCCCCTAGGCCCCAATTTTTAACCATAGTTCCGGTTGTCCCTTCAGTCTTCCCCACGGCTTTGCTTTGGAATTCCTCTTTTGGTGGGACACCTGAGGTAACAAAACTGAAAGGAGTCCTCCCATCCCACAGATTGACGAAAAGCAATTGGGAATCGGGCCAAATCCTCAGAGAGAAAGATTCGTCCAAGGCCCATGAGTCCTCCCCGACGTTCCACGGCCATCGCTGATACAAAATCCAGAGACAAAAGCCTGAGCAAGCGCCTCAGACTCGCACTTTCTTCATATCCTGAAGAGTTTTTCTCATGGTTTGTAGATCGGGCCTGCCATACCTACGTCCCCAAACCTAAGTTGAGTTTGTGTTTTCAGACTTCTGTCCTCAAAGTCTTGGGCCACACACCCTCCAGGCTGGGCCCCTGGAGCCACACATTAGGACTGTGCCTACCAATCCATGGGAAATCTGCCCATTCCATGGTCCAAAATCGTACAAATTAGGAGAAACCTCCAAAGTCCCTGAGGTCATCCCAATAGTGTAGGTCGCCCGGAACAAACAAGGGCTGTCTGACACCAGCTGATAATCGACCTCCACTCATACCATAGTTGGATGTCCCTAGAGAAGAAGATTGAACCAGACAGGACCCTAGGCCATATTAAGATCCATTGCTTTGGGTTACGGGCATGTGTCCTCAAAAGCCTGATTCCAATACGAGCATAGGGGTTTTCCTGAGGCACCCATCAGAACTCATCTCGTCTCCACAAGGAAACCTGTGCATGGCAGCCATGTCCAAAGCTTCGGAGAGTACTTCCGGGTCCCGGTGCCACAGCTCCATTCCAAGGCCCTCTTGGACACAAAAACACATTAGGACCCATCCTCAGGAAAGCCCATTTCAACTCAGCCACCCTGGTTGCTCCGGCAGAGCCATCAACTCTAATCTGTCTTGTTGCTAGGAGACAATTGGAATGGGAGGCGGGCTTCCCAGGCATCCATCCGCGAACGGTGATCTGGAGTCATTCCATATGGGATGTCCTGGAGCTGTCCAACAGGTCTCAATTGTCCCGCAGAAGGAATCCTTGAAGGGGGCATCCCACAACTCCCAACGTGGGAAAACCTCAATGACCTCGAGATTCCGCTCCCTTCATGAAGCGGCCGTCATGCACAGAAACTCCAACCTGAGCCAACGTCTGATCCTCGCCCTGACTTCAGATGCATGAGATATTGGTTCAGATCTGCAGGGGGTACCTGCCGTGCCCTCGCCCTGAAACCCAAGTCTACCTTGTCTTCTCACACTTCCGTCCTCACACTCCTGGGCCAGAAGCCCTCAAGTTTGGCAATTCCGGACCCACAATGCAGCACTCTGCCTGCCCTCTAGAAAAAAAATTAGTGCCTCATGAGCTGCCCAGGCACCTTAAATGAGGATAAACCTACACAGCACTCGACTTTACCCAAATTATATAGTCTAACCTAGGCACTAATGCACTGTCGAACACAACCTGAGCCCGGACCTCCTGACCAACACCCAGAAAGCTGAGTGCACACTGAGCACATAAAACCCGCCATGGCCTTAGGTATCCTCACTTCTGTACCTCAGTTTTCAGGCTTCAGAACCGTGACCTTATCTCCAATCACTGCCCAGGGGTGAGTGTGATGCAGAAATCAGAACTCCTCCTTACCCATGGCAAGAACCCTTGTGGTTGGCACGTTGTCCAACGTTCAGTGTAGGAGAAACCAGCATTCACCCTGAGGCCCCGACCATTCTTGAGTGCGACGAGGGCATACACACGCATTGTGACCCTCAGCATGAGTCCTGTCCTCTAGTAAGTCCTCTTAGTGGCTGGACCATTAGATGTCATAATGGGCTTGACATGTCCCTAGGCCCCAATTTTTAACCAGATTTCTGATTGTCCAGTCGCCCCTCCCCAGGGCTCTGCTCTGGAATCCCTCATTTGGTGGGACACATGAGGTTAAAAAAGAAAACAACAACAACAACAACAACAAAAAACGGACTTCTTCCAACCCACAGAATGACCCCAAACTCTTTGGACGGGGCCAAACCACCAGAGAGTAAGACTTGTCCATTTCCCATGAAGTCACCCGAAATTCCACCACCATGAGTGACACGATATCCAGAGACAAAAACTTGAGCAGGAGCCTCACACTCGCCCTTCTTTCAAATCCCGAAGAGTTCTCCTCATGGTCTGTAGATCAGTCCTGCCATACCTATGAACCGAAACATAAGCCGAGTTTGTGTTTTCAGACAACTGTCCAAACAGCCCTGGCCTACACAACCTACAGGCTCAGGCCCCTGGAGCCAAACATGAGGACTGTACTTGGCCTCTCCAAGGGAATTGTGTGTGCCCATTCCAATGGCCTCAACCCTCCTAATAGGATAAACCTCAAAAGTCCCTGATCCAGGGACAATCTGAGCCCAACTGAGCACCTACCTGCACTCAGACCCATAGACAGATGTCCCCAGAGGTAAAAAGGAAAGAACAGGACCCTAGGCACTAATCAGATCCATTGCTTTGGTTTCCAGGCATCTCTCCTCAGAGGCCTGGATTTCAAAAGCAGCATATAGCTGTTTCTTGACTCACCCATCAGAAAACATCTAATCTACACATGGGAAACTTGCACGTTGGAGCTGTGTCAAAGCCTCTGTTTAGGAGAACCCTTTAGGGCCCCAGTGCCACCGCTTCATTCCAAGGTCTCCATAGACACAAAAGCACATTAGGACCCATCACCAGGGGTGTCCATTACAACTCAGCGTCCTCGGTTGCTCCCCACATATCCAGGAGATCTAACCTGTCTTGCTGCTAGGAGACAATTGGAATGCGAGGTGGGCTACCCAGCCATCCATCCTTAGAACCCTGCTCAGAATCATTGGCCTGGAGCCAAACCACAGGTCTAAATTGTTCTGCAGAAGACTCTCTGCACTTTGGAGCTTCTCACAACTCCTATCGTGGGAAAACCCCCATGGCCTCGTGTCGCCCCCGCATTCATGAAGGGGCCATCAGGGACAGAAACTCCAACCTGAGCGATCGTCTGATCCTCGCCCTGTCTTCAGATGCACGAGATCTCCATTCAGGTCTGTAGATTGTGCCTGCCATGGCCTCACCCAGAAACCTAAGCCTAGCTTGTGTTCTCAGACTTTTGTCGTCAGACTACTGGCCCACAAGCCCTCCAGTTTGGCAATCCAGAACTACAATGCAGCAATCTTCCTGCCCTCCAGAAGAAAAACATTGTCCTCTGGGGCTACCCAGTAACCCCAAATGAGGATCAACCTGCACCGACCTTGGCTGTACCCCAAATATATAGGCTGACCAGGGCACTAATGCCCTTTCTGACACAGCCTGATCCTGGACACCCTGGCCCCTCCCAGACAGATGGCCGCACACTGAGCACATCGAGCCGCCATGCCCTTAGGTCGTCATCTCTTCCCAACCTCGGTTTTCAGGTTTCAGAACCTAGAGCTTATCTCCTATCACTGACCAGGGTTGAAGGTGATGCAGAAATCAGAACTCCTTCCCCATGGCAAGAAACCTTGTGGTTGGCATGCTGTCCAACTTTCAAAGTACTTGAAACCAGTGTGGCCCATGAGGCCCCGCCCATGCTCGCAGGCCACATTGGTCACAAACACACATTGTGACCCTCAGGCTGAGCCCAGTGCTCAAGTAAGGCCACTCAGTGGCTGGATGAAGAGATAGCATATTGGGCTTGCCATGCCCCTAGGCCCCAATTTTTAACCATAGTTCGGGTTGTCCCTTCAGTCTTCCCCACGGCTTTGCTTTGGAATTCCTCTTTTGGTGGGACACCTGAGGTAACAAAACTGAAAGGAGTCCTCCCATCCCACAGATTGACGAAAAGCAATTGGGAATCGGGCCAAATCCTCAGAGAGGAAGATTCGTCCATGGCCCATGAGTCCTCCCCGACGTTCCACGGCCATCGCTGATACAAAATCCAGAGACAAAAGCCTGAGCAAGCGCCTCAGACTCGCACTTTCTTCATATCCTGAAGAGTTTTTCTCATGGTTTGTAGATCGGGCCTGCCATACCTACGTCCCCAAACCTAAGTTGAGTTTGTGTTTTCAGACGTCTGTCCTCAAAGTCTTGGGCCACACACCCTCCAGGCTGGGCCCCTGGAGCCACACATTAGGACTGTGCCTACCGATCCATGGGAATTCTGCCCATTCCATGGTCCAAAATCGTACAAATTAGGAGAAACCTCCAAGTCCCTGAGGTCATCCCAATAGTTAGGGCGCCCGGAACAAACAAGGGCTGTCTGACACCAGCTGATAATCGACCTCCACTCATACCATAGTTGGATGTCCCTAGAGAAGAATATTGAACCAGACAGGACCCTAGGCCATATTAAGATCCATTGCTTTGGGATACGGGCATGTGTCCTCAAAAGCCTGATTCCAATACGAGCATAGGGGATTTCCTGAGGCACCCATCAGAACTCATCTCGTCTCCACAAGGAAACCTGTGCATGGGTGCCATGTCCAAAGCTTAGGAGAGTACTTCCGGGTCCCGGTGCCACAGCTCCATTCCAAGGCCCTCTTGGACACAAAAACACATTAGGACCCATCCTCAGGAAAGTCCATTTCAACTCAGCCACCCTGGTTGCTCCGTCAGAGCCAACAACTCTAAACTGTCTTGTTGCTAGGAGACAATTGGAATGGGAGGCGGGCTTCCCAGGCATCCATGCGCGAACGGTGCTCTGGAGTCATTCCATATGGGATGTCCTGGAGCTGTCCAACAGGTCTCAATTGTCCCGCAGAAGGAATCCTTGAAGGGGGCATCCCACAACTCCCAACGTGGGAAAACCTCAATGGCCTCGAGATTCCGCTCCCTTCATGAAGCGGCCGTCATGCACAGAAACTCCAACCTGAGCCAACGTCTGATCCTCGCCCTGACTTCAGATGCATGAGATATTGTTTCAGATCTGCAGGGGGTACCTGCCGTGCCCTCGCCCTGAAACCCAAGTCTACCTTGTCTTCTCACACTTCCGTCCTCACACTCCTGGCCCCGAAGCCCTCAAGTTTGGCAATTCCGGACCCACAATGCAGCACTCTGTCTGCCCTCTAGAAAAAAAATTAGTGCCTCTTGAGCTGCCCAGGCACCTTAAATGAGGATCAACCTACACAGCACTCGACTTTACCCAAATTAGATAGTCTAACCTGGGCACTAATGCACTGTCGAACACATCCTGAGCCCGGACCTCCGGACCAACACCCAGAAAGTTGACTGCACACTGAGCACATAAAACCCGCCATGGCCTTAGGTATCCTCTCTTCTGTACCTCAGTTTTCAGGCTTCAGAACCGAGACCTTATTTCCAATCACTGCCCAGGGGTGAGTGTGATGCAGAAATCAGATCTCCTCCTTACCCATGGCAAGAACCCTTGTGGTTGGCACGTTGTCCAACGTTCAGTGTAGGAGAAACCAGCATTCACCCTGAGGCCCCGCCCATTCTTGAGTGCGACGAGGGCATACACACGCATTGTGACCCTCAGCATGAGTCCTGTCCTCTAGTAAGTCCTCTTAGTGGCTGGACCATTAGATGTCATAATGGGCTTGACATGTCCCTAGGCCACAATTTTTAACCAGATTTCTGATTGTCCAGTCGCCCCTCCCCAGGGCTCTGCTCTGGAATCCCTCATTTGGTGGGACACATGAGGTTAAGAAAGAAAACAACAACAACAACAACAGAACGGACTTCTTCCAGCCCACAGTATGCCCCCAAACTCTTTGGACGGGCCAAACCAACAGAGAGTAAGACTCGTCCATTTCCATGAAGTCACCCAGAAATTCCACGACCATGAGTGACACGATATCCAGAGACAAAAACATGAGCAGGAGCCTCACACTCGCCCTTCTTTCAAATCCCGAAGAGTTCTCCTCATGGTCTGTAGATCAGTCCTGCCATACCTATGACCCGAAACATAAGCCGAGTTTGTGTTTTCAGACAACTGTCCAAACAGCCCTGGCCTACACAACCTACAGGCTCAGGCCCCTGGAGCCAAACCTGAGGACAGTACTTGGCCTCTCCAAGGGAATTGTGTGTGCCCATTTCAATGGCCTCAACCCTCCTAATAGGATAAACCTCAAAAGTCCCTGATCCAGGGACAATCTGAGCCCAACTGAGCACCTACCTGCACTCAGACCCATAGACAGATGTCCCCAGAGGTAAAAAGGAAAGAACAGGACCCTAGGCACTAATCAGATCCATTGCTTTGGTTTCCAGGCATCTCTCCTCAGAGGCCTGGATTTCAAAAGCAGCATATCGCTGTTTCTTGACTCACCCAACAGAAAACATCTAATCTACACATGGGAAACTTGCACGTTGGAGCTGTGTCAAAGCCTCTGTTTAGGAGAACCCTTTAGGGCCCCAGTGCCACCGCTTCATTCCAAGGTCTCCATAGACACAAAAGCACATTAGGACCCATCCCCAGGGGTGT
The DNA here is from genome assembly GCF_964662115.1 of Mustela nivalis. Taxonomy (NCBI): domain Eukaryota; kingdom Metazoa; phylum Chordata; class Mammalia; order Carnivora; family Mustelidae; genus Mustela; species Mustela nivalis. The sequence continues at coordinate 53,572 of NW_028135683.1, forward strand.
CCATTTCAACTCAGCGTCCTCGGTTGCTCCCCACAGATCCAGGAGATCTAACCTGTCTTGTTGCTAGGAGACAATTGGAATGCGAGGTGGGCTACCCAGCCATCCATCCTTAGAACCCTGCTCAGAATCATTGGCCTGGAGCCAAACAACAGGTCTCAATTGTTCTGCAGAAGACTCTCTGCACTTTGGAGCTTCTCACAACTCCCATCGTGGGAAAACCCCATGGCCTCGTGATGCCCCCCCATTCATGAAGGGGACATCAGGGACAGAAACTCCAACCTGAGCGATCGTCTGATCCTCGCCCTGTCTTCAGATGCTCGAGATGTCAATTCAGGTCTGTGGATTGTGCCTGCCATGGCCTCACCCAGAAACCTAAGCCTAGCTTGTGTTCTCAGACTTTTGTCGTCAGACTACTGGCCCACAAGCCCTCCAGTTTGGCAATCCAGAACTACAATGCAGCACTCTTCCTGCCCTCCAGAAGAAAAACATTGTCCTCTGGGCTACCCAGTAACCCCAAATGAGGATCAACCTGCACCGACCTTGGCTGTACCCCAAATACATAGGCTGACCAGGGCACTAATGTCTTTTCTGACACAGCCTGAGCCTGGACCCCCTGGCCACTCCCAGACAGCTGGCCGCACACTGAGCACATTGAGCCGCCATGGCCTTAGGGCGTCATCTCTTTCCAACCTCGGTTTTCAGGTTTCAGAACCTAGACCTTATCTCCAATCACTGCCCAGGGTTGAAGGTGATGCAGAAATCAGAACTCCTTCCCCATGGCAAGAAACCTTGTGGTTGGCATGCTGTCCAACGTTCAGAGTAGTTGAAACCAGTGTGGCCCATGAGGACCCGCCCATGCTTGCAGGCCACATTGGTCACAAACACACATTGTGACCCTCAGGCTGAGCCCACTGCTCAAGTAAGGCCACTCAGTGGCTGGATGAAGAGATAGCATATTGGGCTTGCCATGCCCCTAGGCCCCAATTTTTAACCATAGTTCGGGTTGTCCCTTCAGTCTTCCCCATGGCTTTGCTTTGGAATTCCTCTTTTGGTGGGACACCTGAGGTAACAGAACTGAAAGGAGTCCTCCCATCCCACAGATTGACAAAAAGCAATTGGGAATCGGGCCATATCCTCAGAGAGGAACATTCGTCCATGGCCCATGAGGCCTCCCCGACATTCCACGGCCATCGCTGATACAAAATCCAGAGACAAAAGCCTGAGCAAGTGCCTCAGACTCGATCTTTCTTCATATCCTGAAGAGTTTTTCTCATGGTTTGTAGATCGGGCCTGCCATACCTACGTCCCCAAACCTAAGTTGAGTTTGTGTTTTCAGACTTCTGTCCTCAAAGTCTTGGGCCACACACCCTCCAGGCTGGGCTCCTGGAGCCACACATTAGGACTGTGCCTACCAATCCATGGGAATTCTGCCCATTCCATGGTCCAAAATCGTACAAATTAGGAGAAACTTCCAAATTCCCTGAGGTCATCCCAATAGTGTAGGTTGCCCGGAACAAACAAGGGCTGTTTGACACCAGCTGATAATCGACCTCCACTCATACCATAGTTGGATGTCCCTAGAGAAGAATATTGAACCAGACAGGACCCTAGGCCATATTAAGATCCATTGCTTTGGGTTACGGGCATGTGTCCTCAAAAGCCTGATTCCAATACGAGCATAGGGGTTTTCCTGAGGCACCCATCAGAACTCATCTCGTCTCCACAAGGAAACCTGTGCATGGGTGCCATGTCCAAAGCTTAGGAGAGTACTTCAGGGTCCCGTTGCCACCGCCCCATTCCAAGGCCCTCATGGACACAAAAACACATTAGGACCCATCCTCAGGAAAGTCCATTTCAACTCAGCAACCCGGGTTGCTCCGGCAGAGCCATCAGATCTAAACTGTCTTGTTGCTAGGAGACAATTGGAAGGTGAGGCGTGCTTCCCAGGCAACCAACCGCGAACTGTGCTCTGGAGTCATACCATATGTGATGTCCTGGAGCAGTCCAACAGATCTCAATGTCCCGCAGAAAGATCCTTGAAGGGGGCATCCCACAACTCCCAACGTGGGAAAACCTCAATGGCCCCGAGATTCTGCTCCCTTCATATAGCGACCGTCATGCACAGAAACTCCAACCTGAGCCAACGTCTGATCCTCGTCCTGACTTCAGATGCATGAGATATTGGTTCAGGTCTGCAGTGCGTACCTGCTGTGCCTCCGCCCTGAAACCCAAGTCTAGCTTGTCTTCTCAGACTTCCATCCTCACACTCCTGGCCATGAAGCCCTCAAGTATGGCAATTCCGGTACCACAATGCAGCACCCTGCCTGCCCTCTAGAAAAAAAATTAGTGCCTCATGAGCTGCCCAGGCACCTTAAATGAGGATCAACCTACACAGCACTCGACTTTACCCAAATTATAGTCCTACCTGGGCACTAATGCACTGTCGAACACAACCTGAGCCCGGACCTCCTGAACAACACCCAGAAAGCTGAACGCACACTGAGCACATAAAACCCGCCATGGCCTTAGGTCATCATCTCTTCCCTACCTCAGTTTTCAGGCTTCAGAACCGAGACCTTATCTCCAATCACTGCCCAGGGGTGATTGTGATGCAGAAATCAGAACTCCACTTAACCCATGGCAAGAATCCTTGTGGTTGGCACGTTGTCTAACGTTCAGTGTAGGAGAAACCAGCATTCACCCTGAGGCCCCGCCCATTCTTGAGTGCGACGAGGGCATACACACGCATTGTGACCCTCAGCATGAGTCCTGTCCTCTAGTAAGTCCTCTCAGTGGCTGGACCATTAGATGTCATAATGGGCTTGACATGTCCCTAGGCCCCAATTTTTAACCAGATTTCTGATTGTCCTGTCGCCCCTTTCCAGGGCTCTACTCTGGAATCCCTCATTTGGTGGGACACCTGAGGTTAAAAAAGAAAACAACAACAACAGCAAAAAACGAACTTCTTCCAGCCGAGAATGACCCCAAACTCTTTGGACGGGGCCAAACCACCAGAGAGTAAGTCTCGACAATTTCCCATGAAGTCACCCAGAAATTCCACCACCATGAGTGACACGATATCCAGAGACAAAAACTTGAGCAGGAGCCTCACACTCGCCCTTCTTTCAAAACCCGAAGAGTTCTCCTCATGGTCTGTAGATCAGTCCTGCCATACCTATGACCCGAAACATAAGCCGAGTTTGTGTTTTCAGACAACTGTCCAAACAGCCCTGGCCTACACAACCTACAGGCTCAGGCACCTGGAGCCAAACCTGAGGACTGTACTTGGCCTCTCCAAGGGAATTGTGTGTGCCCATTCCAATGGCCTCAACCCTCCTAATAGGATAAACCTCAAAAGTCCCTGATCCAGGGACAATCTGAGCCCAACTGAGCACCTACCTGCACTCAGACCCATAGACAGATGTCCCCAGAGGTAAAAAGGAAAGAACAGGACCCTAGGCACTAATCAGATCCATCGCTTTGGTTTCCAGGCATCTCTCCTCAGAGGCCTGGATTTCAAAAGCAGCATATAGCTGTTTCTTGACTCACCCATCAGAAAACATCTCATCTACACATGGGAAACTTGCACGTTGGAGCTGTGTCAAAGCCTCTGTTTAGGAGAACCCTTTAGGGCCCCAGTGCCACCGCTTCATTCCAAGGTCTCCATAGACACAAAAGCACATTAGGACCCATCCCCAGGGGTGTCCATTTCAACTCAGCGTCCTCGGTTGCTCCCCACAGATCCAGGAGATCTAACTTGTCTTGTTGCTAGGAGACAATTGGAATGCGAGGTGGGCTACCCAGCCATCCATCCTTAGAACCCTGCTCAGAATCATTGGCCTGGAGCCAAACCACAGGTCTCAATTGTTCTGCAGAAGACTCTCTGCACTTTGGAGCTTCTCACAACTCCCATCGTGGGAAAACCCCCATGGCCTCGTGATGCCCCCCCATTCATGAAGGGGCCATCAGGGACAGAAACTCCAACCTGAGCGATCGTCTGATCCTCGCCCTGTCTTCAGATGCACGAGATCTCCATTCAGGTCTGTAGATTGTGCCTGCCATGGCCTCACCCAGAAACCTAAGCCTAGCTTGTGTTCTCAGACTTTTGTCGTCAGACTACTGGCCCACAAGCCCTCCAGTTTGGCAATCCAGAACTACAATGCAGCAATCTTCCTGCCCTCCAGAAGAAAAACATTGTCCTCTGGGGCTACCCAGTAACCCCAAATGAGGATCAACCTGCACCGACCTTGGCTGTACCCCAAATACATAGGCTGACCAGGGCACTAATGCCCTTTCTGACACAGCCTGAGCCTGGACACCCTGTCCCCTCCCAGACAGCTGGCCGCACTCTGAGCACATCGAGCCGCCATGGCCTTAGGTCGTCATCTCTTCCCAACCTCGGTTTTCAGGTTTCACAACCTAGACCTTATGTCCTATCACTGACTAGGGTTGAAGGTGATGCAGAAATCAGAACTCCTTCCCCATGGCAAGAAACCTTGTGGTTGGCATGCTGTCCAACGTTCAGAGTACTTGAAACCAGTGTGGCCCACGAGGCCCCGCCCATGCTCGCAGGCCACCTTGGTCACAAACACACATTGTGACCCTCAGGCTGAGCCCAGTCCTCAAGTAAGGCCACTCAGTGGCTGGATGAAGAGATAGCATATTGGGCTTTCCATGCCCCTAGGCCCCAATTTTTAACCATAGTTCGGGTTGTCCCTTCAGTCTTCCCCTCGGCTTGTCTTTGGAATTCCTCTTTTGGTGGGACACCTGAGGTAACAAAACTGAAAGGAGTCCTCCCATCCCAGTGATTGACGAAAAGCAATTGGGAATCGGGCCAAATCCTCAGAGAGGAAGATTCGCCCATGGCCCATCAGGCCTCCCCGACATTCCACGGCCATTGCTGATACAATATCCAGAGACAAAAGCCTGAGCAAGCGCCTCAGACTCACCCTTTCTTCATATCCTGAAGAGTTCTTCTCATGGTTTGTAGATCGGGCCTGCCATACCTACGTCCCCAAACCTAAGTTGAGTTTGTGTTTTCAGACTTCTGTCCTCAAAGTCCAGGGCCACACACCCTCCAGGCTGGGCTCCTGGAGCCACACATTAGGACTGTGCCTACCAATCCATGGGAATTCTGCCCATTCCATGGTCCAAAATCGTACAAATTAGGAGAAACCTCCAAAGTCCCTGAGGTCATCCCAATAGTGTAGGTCGCCCGGAACAAACAAGGGCTGTTTGACACCAGCTGATAATCGACCTCCACTCATACCATAGTTGGATGTCCCTAGAGAAGAATATTGAACCAGACAGGACCCTAGGCCATATTAAGATCCATTGCTTTGGGTTACGGGCATGTGTCCTCAAAAGCCTGATTCCAATACGAGCATAGGGGTTTTCCTGAGGCACCCATCAGAACTCATCTCGTCTCCACAAGGAAACCTGTGCATGGGTGCCATGTCCAAAGCTTAGGAGAGTACTTCAGGGTCCCGTTGCCACCGCCCCATTCCAAGGCCCTCATGGACACAAAAACACATTAGGACCCATCCTCAGGAAAGTCCATTTCAACTCAGCAACCCGGGTTGCTCCGGCAGAGCCATCAGATCTAAACTGTCTTGTTGCTAGGAGACAATTGGAATGCGAGGCGTGCTTCCCAGGCAACCAACCGCGAACTGTGCTCTGGAGTCATACCATATGTGATGTCCTGGAGCAGTCCAACAGATCTCAATGTCCCGCAGAAAGATCCTTGAAGGGGGCATCCCACAACTCCCAACGTGGGAAAACCTCAATGGCCCCGAGATTCTGCTCCCTTCATATAGCGACCGTCATGCACAGAAACTCCAACCTGAGCCAACGTCTGATCCTCGCCCTGACTTCAGATGCATGAGATATTGGTTCAGGTCTGCAGGGGGTACCTGCTGTGCCTCCGCCCTGAAACCCAAGTCTAGCTTGTCTTCTCAGACTTCCATCCTCACACTCCTGGCCATGAAGCCCTCAAGTATGGCAATTCCGGTACCACAATGCAGCACCCTGCCTGCCCTCTAGAAAAAAAATTAGTGCCTCATGAGCTGCCCAGGCACCTTAAATGAGGATCAACCTACACAGCACTCGACTTTACCCAAATTATATAGTCTTACCTGGGCACTAATGCACTGTCGAACACAACCTGAGCCCGGACCTCCTGAACAACACCCAGAAAGCTGACCGCACACTGAGCACATAAAACCCGCCATGGCCTTAGGTCATCATCTCTTCCCTACCTCAGTTTTCAGGCTTCAGAACCGAGACCTTATCTCCAATCACTGCCCAGGGGTGATTGTGATGCAGAAATCAGAACTCCACTTAACCCATGGCAAGAATCCTTGTGGTTGGCACGTTGTCTAACGTTCAGTGTAGGAGAAACCAGCATTCACCCTGAGGCCCCGCCCATTCTTGAGTGCGACGAGGGCATAGACACGCATTGTGACCCTCAGCATTAGTCCTGTCCTCTAGTAAGTCCTCTCAGTGGATGGACAATTAGATGTCATAATGGGCTTGACATGTCCCTAGGCCCCAATTTTTAACCAGATTTCGGATTGTCCTGTCGCCCCTTTCCAGGGCTCTACTCTGGAATCCCTCATTTGGTGGGACATCTGAGGTTAAAAAAGAAAACAACAACAACAACAAAAAACGGACTTCTTCCAGCCGAGAATGACCCCAAACTCTTTGGACGGGGCCAAACCACCAGAGAGTAAGTCTCGTCCATTTCCCATGAAGTCACCCAGAAATTCCACCACCATGAGTGACACGATATCCAGAGACAAAAACTTGAGCAGGAGCCTCACACTCGCCCTTCTTTCAAAACCCGAAGAGTTCTCCTCATGGTCTGTAGATCAGTCCTGCCATACCTAGGACCCGAAACATAAGCCGAGTTTGAGTTTTCAGACAACTGTCCAAACAGCCCTGGCCTACACAACCTACAGGCTCAGGGCCCTGGAGCCAAACCTGAGGACTGTACTTGGCCTCTCCAAGGGAATTGTGTGTGCCCATTCCAATGGCCTCAACCCTCCTAATAGGATAAACCTCAAAGTCCCTGATCCAGGGACAATCTGAGCCCAACTGAGCACCTACCTGCACTCAGACCCATAGACAGATGTCCCCAGAGGTAAAAAGGAAAGAACAGGCCCCTAGGCACTAATCAGATCCATTGCTTTGGTTTCCAGGCATCTCTCCTCAGAGGCCTGGATTTCAAAAGCAGCATATAGCTGTTTCTTGACTCACCCATCAGAAAACATCTCATCTACACATGGGAAACTTGCACGTTGGAGCTGTGTCAAAGCCTCTGTTTAGGAGAACCCTTTAGGGCCCCAGTGCCACCGCTTCATTCCAAGGTCTCCATAGACACAAAAGCACATTAGGACCCATCCCCAGGGGTGTCCATTTCAACTCAGCGTCCTCGGTTGCTCCCCACAGATCCAGGAGATCTAACTTGTCTTGTTGCTAGGAGACAATTGGAATGCGAGGTGGGCTACCCAGCCATCCATCCTTAGAACCCTGCTCAGAATCATTGGCCTGGAGCCAAACCACAGGTCTCAATTGTTCTGCAGAAGACTCTCTGCACTTTGGAGCTTCTCACAACTCCCATCGTGGGAAAACCCCCATGGCCTCGTGATGCCCCCCCATTCATGAAGGGGCCATCAGGGACAGAAACTCCAACCTGAGCGATCGTCTGATCCTCGCCCTGTCTTCAGATGCACGAGATCTCCATTCAGGTCTGTAGATTGTGCCTGCCATGGCCTCACCCAGAAACCTAAGCCTAGCTTGTGTTCTCAGACATTTGTCGTCAGACTACTGGCCCACAAGCCCTCCAGTTTGGCAATCCAGAACTACAACGCAGCACTCTGCCTGCCCTCCAGAAGAAAAACATTGTCCTCTGGGGCTACCCAGTAACCCCAAATGAGGATCAACCTGCACCGACCTTGGCTGTACCCCAAATACATAGGCTGACCAGGGCACTAATGCCCTTTCTGACACAGCCTGAGCCTGGACACCCTGTCCCCTCCCAGACAGCTGGCCGCACACTGAGCACATCGAGCCGCCATGGCCTTAGGTCGTCATCTCTCCCCAACCTCGGTTTTCAGGTTTCAGAACCTAGACCTTATGTCCTATCACTGACTAGGGTTGAAGGTGATGCAGAAATCAGAACTCCTTCCCCATGGCAAGAAACCTTGTGGTTGGCATGCTGTCCAACGTTCAGAGTACTTGAAACCAGTGTGGCCCATGAGGCCCCGCCCATGCTCGCAGGCCACCTTGGTCACAAACACACATTGTGACCCTCAGGCTGAGCCCAGTCCTCAAGTAAGGCCACTCAGTGGCTGGATGAAGAGATAGCATATTGGGCTTGCCATGCCCCTAGGCCCCAATTTTTAACTATAGTTCGGGTTGTCCCTTCAGTCTTCCCCTCGGCTTGTCTTTGGAATTCCTCTTTTGGTGGGACACCTGAGGTAACAAAACTGAAAGGAGTCCTCCCATCCCACTGATTGACGAAAAGCAATTGGGAATCGGGCCAAATCCTCAGAGAGGAAGATTCGTCCATGGCCCATCAGGCCTCCCCGACATTCCACGGCCATCGCTGATACAATATCCAGAGACAAAAGCCTGAGCAAGCGCCTCAGACTCGCACTTTCTTCATATCCTGAAGAGTTTTCTCATGGTTTGTAGATCGGGCCTGCCATACCTACGTCCCCAAACCTAAGTTGAGTTTGTGTTTTCAGACTTCTGTCCTCAAAGTCTTGGGCCACACACCCTCCAGGCTGTGCCCCTGGAGCCACACATTAGGACTGTGCCTACCATTCCATGGGAATTCTGCCCATTCCATGGTCCAAAATCGTACAAATTAGGAGAAACATCCAAAGTCCCTTAGGCCATCCAAATAGTGTAGGTCGCCCGGAACAAACAAGGGCTGTCTGACACCAGCTGATAATCGACCTCCACTCATACCATAAATGGATTTGCCCAGAAGAGAAGATTGAACAGGACAGGACCCTAGGCCATAATAGGATCCATTGCCTTGGTTTACAGGCATGTCTCCTCAAAAGCCTGATTCCAAAACGAGCAGAGGGGTTTTGCTGAGGCACCCAGCAGAACTCATCTCGTCTCCACAAGGAAACCTGTGCATGGGAGCCATGTCCAAAGCTTAGGAGAGAACTTCAGTGTCCCGGTGCCACCGCCCCATTCCAAGGCCCTCATGGACACAAAAACACATTAGGACCCATCCTCAGGAAAGCCCATTTCAACTCAGCCACCCTGGTTGCTCCGGCAGAGCCATCAAATCTAATCTGTCTTGTTGCTAGGAGACAATTGGAATGGGAGGCGGGCTTCCCAGGCATCCATCCGCGAACGGTGCTCTGGAGTCATTCCATATGGGATGTCCTGGAGCTGTCCAACATGTCTCAATTGTCCCGCAGAAGGAATCCTTGAAGGGGGCATCCCTCAACTCCCAACGAGGGAAAACCTCAATGGCCTCGAGATTCCGCTCCCTTCATGAAGCGGCCGTCATGCACAGAAACTCCAACCTGAGCCAACGTCTGATCCTCGCCCTGACTTCAGATGCATGAGATATTGGTTCAGATCTGCAGGGGGTACCTGCCGTGCCCTCGCCCTGAAACCCAAGTCTACCTTGTCTTCTCACACTTCCGTCCTCACACTCCTGGACCAGAAGCCCTCAAGTTGGGCAATTCGGAACCTACAATGCAGCACTCTGCCTGCCCTCTAGAAAAAAAATTAGTGCCTCATGAGCTGCCCAGGCACCTTAAATGAGGATAAACCTACACAGCACTCGACTTTACCCAAATTATCTAGTCTAACCTAGGCACTAATACACTGTCGAACACAACCTGAGCCCGGACCTCCTGACCAACACCCAGAAAGCTGACCGCACACTGAGCACATAAAACCCGCCATGGCCTTAGTTATCCTCTCTTCTGTACCTCAGTTTTCAGGCTTCAGAACCGTGACCTTATCTTCAATCACTGACCAGGGGTGAGTGTGATGCAGAAATCAGAACTCCTCCTTACCCATGGCAAGAACCCTTGTGGGTTGTCCAACGTTCAGTGTAGGAGAAACCAGCATTCACACTGAGGCCCCGCCCATTCTTGAGTGCGACGAGGGCATACACACACATTGTGACCCTCAGCATGAGTCCAGTCCTCTAGTAAGTCCTCTTAGTGGCTGGACCATTAGATGTCATAACGGGCTTGACATGTCCCTAGGCCCCAATTTTTAACCAGATTTCAGATTGTCCAGTCGCCCCTCCCCAGGCCTATGCTCTGGAATCCCTCATTTGGTGGGACACATGAGGTTAAAAAAGAAAACAACAACAACAACAACAAAAAACGGACTTCTTCTAGCCCACAGAATGACCCCAAAATCTTTGGACGGGGCCAAACCACCAGAGAGTAAGACTCGTCCATTTCCCATGAAGTCACCCAGAAATTCCACGACCATGAGTGACACGATATCCAGAGACAAAAACTTGAGCAGGAGCCTCACACTCGCCCTTCTTTCAAAACCCGAAGAGTTCTCCTCATGGTCTGTAGATCAGTCCTGCCATACCTATGACCCGAAACACAAGCCGAGTTTGTGTTTTCAGACAACTGTCCAAACAGCCCTGGCCTACACAACCTACAGGCTCAGGCCCCTGGAGCCAAACCTGAGGACTGTACTTGGCCTCTCCAAGGGAATTGTGTGTGCCCATTCCAATGTCCTCAACCCTCCTAATAGGATAAACCTCAAAGTCCCTGATCCAGGGACAATCTGAGCCCAACTGAGCACCTACCTGCACTCAGACCCATAGACAGATGTCCCCAGAGGTAAAAAGGAAAGAACAGGCCCCTAGGCACTAATCAGATCCATTGCTTTGGTTTCCAGGCATCTCTCCTCAGAGGCCTGGATTTCAAAAGCAGCATATAGCTGTTTCTTGACTCACCCATCAGAAAACATCTCATCTACACATGGGAAACTTGCACGTTGGAGCTGTGTCAAAGCCTCTGTTTAGGAGAACCCTTTAGGGCCCCAGTGCCACCGCTTCATTCCAAGGTCCCCATAGACACAAAAGCACATTAGGACCCATCCCCAGGGGTGTCCATTTCAACTCAGCGTCCTCGGTTGCTCCCCACAGATCCAGGAGATCTAACCTGTCTTGTTGCTAGGAGACAATTGGAATGCGAGGTGGGCTACCCAGCCATCCATCCTTAGAACCCTGCTCAGAATCATTGGCCTGGAGCCAAACAACAGGTCTCAATTGTTCTGCAGAAGACTCTCTGCACTTTGGAGCTTCTCACAACTCCCATCGTGGGAAAACCCCCATGGCCTCGTGATGCCCCCCCATTCATGAAGGGGCCATCAGGGACAGAAACTCCAACCTGAGCGATCGTCTGATCCTCGCCCTGTCTTCAGATGCACGAGGTCTCAATTCAGGTCTGTAGATTGTGCCTGCCATGGCCTCACCCAGAAACCTAAGCCTAGCTTGTGTTCTCAGACTTTTGTCGTCAGACTACTGGCGCACAAACCCTCCAGTTTGGCAATCCAGAACTACAATGCAGCACTCTTCCTGCCCTCCAGAAGAAAAACATTGTCCTCTGGGGCTACCCAGTAACCCCAAATGAGGATCAACCTGCACCGACCTTGGCTGTACCCCAAATACATAGGCTGACCAGGGCACTAATGTCTTTTCTGACACAGCCTGAGCCTGGACCCCCTGGCTTCTCCCAGACAGCTGGCCACACACTGAGCACATCAAGCTGCCCTGGCCTTAGGTCGTCATCTCTTCCCAACCTCGGTTTTCAGGTTTCAGAACCTAGACCTTATCTCCAATCACTGCCCAGGGTTGAAGGTGATGCAGAAATCAGAACTCCTTCCCCATGGCAAGAAACCTTGTGGTTGGCATGCTGTCCAACGTTCAGAGTAGTTGAAACCAGTGTGGCCCATGAGGCCCCGCCCATGGTTGAGGGCCACATTGGTCACAAACACACATTGTGACCCTCAGGCTGAGCCCAGTCCTCAAGTAAGGCCACTCAGTGGCTGGATGAAGAGATAGCATATTGGGCTTTCCATGCCCCTAGGCCCCAATTTTTAACCATAGTTCGGGTTGTCCCTTCAGTCTTCCCCATGGCTTTGCTTTGGAATTCCTCTTTTGTTGGGACACCTGAGGTAACAAAACTGAAAGGAGTCCTCCCATCCCACAGATTGACAAAAAGCAATTGGGAATCGGGCCAAATCCTCAGAGAGGAAGATTCGTCCATGGCCCTTGAGGCCTCCCCGACATTCCACGGCCATCGCTGATACAAAATCCAGAGACAAAAGCCTGAGCAAGCGCCTCAGACTCGCACTTTCTTCATATCCTGAAGAGTTTTTCTCATGGTTTGTAGATCGGGCCTGCCATACCTACGTCCCCAAACCTAAGTTGAGTTTGTGTTTTCAGACTTCTGTCCTCAAAGTCTTGGGCCACACACCCTCCAGGCTGGTCTCCTGGAGCCACACATTAGGACTGTGCCTACCAATCCATGGGAATTCTGCCCATTCCATGGTCCAAAATCGTACAAATTAGGAGAAACCTCCAAAGTCCCTGAGGTCATCCCAATAGTGTAGGTCGCCCGGAACAAACAAGGGCTGTCTGACACCAGCTGATAATCGACCTCCACTCATACCATAGTTGGATGTCCCTAGAGAAGAATATTGAACCAGACAGGACCCTAGGCCTTATTAAGATCCATTGCTTTGGGTTACGGGCATGTGTCCTCAAAAGCCTGATTCCAATACGAGCATAGGGGTTTTCCTGAGGCACCCATCAGAACTCATCTCGTCTCCACAAGGAAACCTGTGCATGGGTGCCATGTCCAAAGCTTAGGAGAGTACTTCAGGGTCCCGTTGCCACCGCCCCATTCCAAGGCCCTCATGGACACAAAAACACATTAGGACCCATCCTCAGGAAAGTCCATTTCAACTCAGCCACCCCGGTTGCTCCGGCAGAGCCATCAGATCTAAACTGTCTTGTTGCTAAAAGACAATTGGAATGCGAGGCGTGCTTCCCAGGCAACCAACCGCGAACTGTGCTCTGGAGTCATACCGTATGTGATGTCCTGGAGCAGTCCAACAGATCTCAATTGTCCCGCAGAAGGAATCCTTGAAGGTGGCATCCCACAACTCCCAACGTGGGAAAACCTCAATGGCCCCGAGATTCCGCTCCCTTCATGAAGCGGCCGTCATGCACAGAAACTCCAACCTGAGCCAACGTCTGATCCTCGCCCTGACTTCAGATGCATGAGATATTGGTTCAGGTCTGCAGGGGGTACCTGCTGTGCCTCCGCCCTGAAACCCAAGTCTAGCTTGTCTTCTCAGACTTCCATCCTCACACTCCTGGCCATGAAGCCCTCAAGTATGGCAATTCCGGTACCACAATGCAGCACCCGGCCTGCCCTCTAGAAAAAAAATTAGTGCCTCATGAGCTGCCCAGGCACCTTAAATGAGGATCAACCTACACAGCACTCGACTTTACCCAAATTATATAGTCTATCCTGGGCACTAATGCACTGTCGAACACAACCTGAGCCCGGACCTCCTGAACAACACCCAGAAAGCTGACCGCACACTGAGCACATAAAACCCGCCATGGCCTTAGGTCATCATCTCTTCCCTACCTCAGTTTTCAGGCTTCAGAACCGAGACCTTATCTCCAATCACTGCCCAGGGGTGATTGTGATGCAGAAATCAGAACTCCACTTAACCCATGGCAAGAATCCTTGTGGTTGGCACTTTGTCCAACGTTCAGTGTAGGAGAAACCAGCATTCACCCTGAGGCCCCGCCCATTCTTGAGTGCGAGGAGGGCATACACAGGCATTGTGACCCTCAGCATGAGTCCTGTCCTCTAGTAAGTCCTCTCAGTGGCTGGACCATTAGATGTCATAATGGGCTTGACATGTCCCTAGGCCCCAATTTTTAACCAGATTTCTGATTGTCCTGTCGCCCCTTCCCAGGGCTCTACACTGGAGTCCCTCATTTGGTGGGACACCTGAGGTTAAAAAAGAAACAACAACAACAACAAAAAACGGACTTCTTCCAGCCGAGAATGACCCCAAACTCTTTGGACCGGGCCAAACCACCAGAGTGTAAGACTCGTCCATTTCCCATTGAGTCACCAGAAATTCCACGACCATGAGTGACACGATATCCAGAGACAAAAACGTGAGAAGGAGCCTCACACTCGCCCTTCTTTCAAATCCCGAAGAGTTCTCCTCATGGTCTGTAGATCAGTCGTTCCATACCTATGACACGAAACATAAGCCTAGTTTGTTTTTTCAGACAACTGTCCAAAGAGCCCTGGCTTACACAACCTACAGGCTCAGGCCCCTGGAGCCAAACCTGAGGACTGTACTTGGCCTCTGCAAGGGAATTGTGTGTGCCCATGCCAATGGCCTCAACCCTCCTAAGAGGATAAACCTCAAAAGTCCATGATCCAGGGACAATCTGAGCCCAACTGAGCACCTACCTGCACTCAGACCCATAGACAGATGTCCCCAGAGTTAAAAAGGAAAGAACAGGACCCTAGGCACTAATCAGATCCATTGCTTTGGTTTCCAGGCATCTCTCCTCAGAGGCCTGGATTTCAAAAGCAGCATATCGCTGTTTCTTGACTCACCCATCAGAAAACATCTCATCTACACATGGGAAGCTTGCACGTTGGAGCTGTGTCAAAGCCTCTGTTTAGGAGAACCCTTTAGGGCCCCAGTGCCACCGCTTCATTCCAAGGTCTCCATAGACACAAAAGCACATTAGGACCCATCCCCAGGGGTGTCCATTTCAACTCAACATCCTCGGTTGCTCCCCACAGATCCAGGAGATCTAACCTGTCTTGTTGCTAGGAGACAATTGGAATTCGAGGTGGGCTACCCAGCCATCCATCATTAGAACCCTGCTCAGAATCATTGGCCTGGAGCCAAACAACAGGTCTCAATTGTCCTGCAGAAGACTCTCTGCACTTTGGAGCTTCTCACAACTCCCATCGTGGGAAAACCCCCATGGCCTCGTGATGCCCCCCCATTCATGAAGGAGCCTTCAGGTACAGAAACTCCAACCTGAGTGATCGTCTGAACCTCGCCCTGAATTCAGATGCACGAAATCTCGATTCAGGTCTGTAGATTGTGACTGCCATGGCCTCACCCAGAAACCTAAGCCTAGCTTGTGTTCTCAGACTTTTGTCGTCAGACTACTGGCCCACAAGCCCTCCAGTTTGGCAATCCAGAACTACAATGCAGCACTCTGCCTGCCCTCCAGAGTAAAACATTGTCCTCTGGGCTGCCCAGTAACCCCAAATGAGGATCAACCGGCACCGACCTTGGCTGTACCCCAAAAACATAGGCTGACCAGGGCACTAATGTCCTTTCTGACACAGCCTGTGCCTGGACCCCCTGGCCCCTCCCAGACAGCTGGCCGCACACTGAGCATATCGAGCCGCCATGCCCTTAGGTCGTCATCTCTTCCCAACCTCGGTTTTCAGGTTTCAGAACCTAGACTTAATCTCCTATCACTGCCCAGGCTTGAAGGTGATGCAGAACTCAGAACTCCTTCCCCATGGCAAGAAACCTTGTGGTTGGCATGTTGTCCAACGTTCAGTGTAGTTGAAACCAGTGTGGCCCATGAGGCCCCGCCCATGCTCGCAGGCCACATTGGTCACAAACACACATTGTGACCCTCAGGCTGAGCCCAGTCCTCAAGTAAGGCCACTCAGTGGCTGGATGAAGAGATAGCATATTGGGCTTGCCATGCCCCTAGGCCCCAATTTTTAACCATAGTTCGGGTTGTCCCTTCAGTCTACTCCACGGCTTTGCTTTAGAATTCCTCTTTTGGTGGGACACCTGAGGTAACAAACCTGAATGGAGACCTCCCATCCCACAGATTGACGAAAAGCAATTGAGAATCGGGCCAAATCCTCAGAGAGGAAGATTCCTCCATGGCCCATGAGGCGACCCGACATTCCACGTCCATCGCTGATACAAAATCCAGAGACAAAAGCCTGAGCAAGCACCTCAGACTCGCACTTTCTTCATATCCTGAAGAGTTCTTCTCATGGTTTGTAGATCGGGCCTGCCATACCTACGTCCCCAAACCTAAGTTGAGTTTGTGTTTTCAGACTTCTGTCCTCAACGTCTTGGGCCACACACCCTCCAGGATGGGCCCATGGAGCCACACATTAGGACTGAGCCTACCAATCCATGGGAATTCTGACCATTCCATGGTCCAAATTCGTACAAATTCGGAGAAACCTCCAAAGTCCCTGAGGCCATCCCAATAGTGTAGGTCCCCGGAACAAACAAGGGCTGTCTGACACCAGCTGATAATCGACCTGCACTCATACCATAGATGGATGTCCCCAGAGAAGAAGACTGAACCAGACAGGACCTAGGCCATCATAGGATCCATTGCTTTCGGTTACAGGCATATGTCCTCAAAAGCCTGATTCCAATACGAGCATAGGTGTTTTCCTGAGGCACCCATCAGAACTCATTTCGTCTCCACAAGGAAACCTGTGCATGGTAGCCATGTCCAAAGCTTAGGAGAGTACTTCAGGGTCCCGGTGCCACCGCCCCATTCCAAGGCCCTCATGGACAAAAAAACACATTAGGACCCATCCTCAGGAAAGTCCATTTCAACTCAGCCACCCCGGTTGCTCCGGCAGAGCCATCAGATCTAAACTGTCTTGTTGCTAGGAGACAATTGGAATGCGAGGCGTGCTTCCCAGGAAACCAATCGCGAACTGTGCTCTGGAGTCATACCATATGCGATATCCTGGAGAAGTCCAACAGATCTCAATTGTCCCGCAGAAGGAATCCTTGAAGGGGGCATCCCACAACTCCCAACGTGGGAAAACCTCAATGGCCCCGAGTTTCCGCTCCCTTCATGAAGCGGCCGTCATGCACAGAAACTCCAACCTGAGCCAATGTCTGATCCT
This sequence comes from Mustela nivalis, assembly GCF_964662115.1. Taxonomy (NCBI): domain Eukaryota; kingdom Metazoa; phylum Chordata; class Mammalia; order Carnivora; family Mustelidae; genus Mustela; species Mustela nivalis. Next base: position 70,554 of record NW_028135683.1, read on the forward strand.
CGCCCTGACTTCAGATGCATGAGATATTGGTTCAGGTCTGCAGGGGGTACCTGTATTGCCTCCGCCCTGAAACCCAAGTCTAGCTTGTCTTCTCAGACTTCCATCCTCACACTCCTGGCCATGAAGCCCTCAAGTATGGCAATTCCGGTACCACAATGCAGCACCCTGCCTGCCCTCTAGAAAAAAAATTAGTGCCTCATGAGCTGCCCAGGCACCTTAAATGAGGATCAACCTACACAGCACTCGACTTTACCCAAATTATATAGTCTAACCTGGGCAGTAATGCACTGTCGAAAACAACCTGAGCCCGGACCTCCTGAACAACACCCAGAAAGCTGACCGCACACTGAGCACATAAAACCCGCCATGGCCTTAGGTCATCATCTCTTCCCTACCTCAGTTTTCAGGCTTCAGAACCGAGACCTTATCTCCAATCACTGCCCAGGAGTGATTGTGATGCAGAAATCAGAACTCCACTCAACCCATGGCAAGAATCCTTGTGGTTGGCACGTTGTCCAACGTTCAGTGTAGGAGAAACCAGCATTCACCCTGAGGCCCCGCCCATTCTTGAGTGCGAGGAGGGCATACACACGCATTGTGACCCTCAGCATGAGTCCTGTCCACTAGTAAGTCCTCTCAGTGGCTGGACCATTAGATGTCATAATGGGCTTGACATGTCCCTAGGCCCCAATTTTTAACCAGATTTCTGATTGTCCTGTCGCCCCTTCCCAGGGCTCTACACTGGAGTGCCTCATTTGGTGGGACACCTGAGGTTAAAAAAGAAAACAACAACAACAACAAAAAACGGACTTCTTCCAGCCGAGAATGACCCCAAACTCTTTGGACGGGGCCAAACCACCAGAGAGTAAGACTCGTCCATTTCCCATTGAGTCACCAGAAATTCCACGACCATGAGTGACACGATATCCAGAGACAAAAACGTGAGCAGGAGCCTCACACTCGCCCTTCTTTCAAATCCCAACGAGTTTTCCTCATGGTCTGTAGATCAGTCGTTCCATACCTATGACCCGAACCATAAGCCTAGATTGTGTTTTCAGACAACTGTCCAAAGAGCCCTGGCTTACACAACCTACAGGCTCAGGCCCCTGGAGCCAAACCTGAGGACTGTACTTGCCCTCTCCATGGGAATTGTGTGTGCCCATTCCAATGGCCACAACCCTTCTAATAGGATAAACCTCCAAAGTCCCTGATCCATCTCAATAGTGGTGGCTTCCCAGGAAAAAACAGGGGCAATCTGAGCCCAACGAAGCCCCGACCTGCACTCAGACCCATAGACAGATGTCCCCAGAGGTAAAAAGGAAAGAACAGGCCCTTGGCAATAATCAGATCCATTGCTTTGGTTTCCAGGCGTCTCTCCTCAGAGGCCTGGATTTCAAAAGCAGCATCTAGCTGTTTCTTGACTCACCCATCAGAAAACATCTCATCTACACATGGGAAACTTGCACGTTGGAGCTGTGTCAAAGCCTCTGTTTAGGAGAACCCTTTAGATCCCCAGTGCCAACTCTTCATTCCACGGTAATCATAGACACAAATGCACATTAGGACCCATCACCAGGGGTGTCCATTTCAACTCAGCGTCCTCGGTTGCTCCCCACAGATCCAGGAGATCTAACCTGTCTTGTTGCTAGGAGACAATTGGAATGCGAGGTGGGCTACCCAGCCATCCATCCTTAGAACCCTGCTCAGAATCATTGGCCTGGAGCCAAACAACAGGTCTCAATTGTCCTGCAGAAGACTCTCTGCAGTTTGGAGCTTCTCACAACTCCCATTGTGGGAAAACCCCCATGGCCTCGTGATGCCCCCCCATTCATGAAGGGGCCATCAGGGACAGAAACTCCAACCTGAGCGATCGCCTGATCCTCGCCCTGACTTCAGATGCACGGGATCTCGATTCAGGTCTGTAGATTGTGCCTGCCATGGCCTCATCCAGAAACCTAAGCCTAGCTTGTGTTCTCAGACTTTTGTCGTCAGACTACTGGCCCACAAGCCCTCCAGTTTGGCAATACAGTACTACAATGCAGCACTCTGCCGGCCCTCCAGAAGAAAAACATTGTCCTCTGTGGCTACCCATTGCCCCAAATGAGGATCAACCTGCACCGATCTTGGTTGTACCCCAAATACATAGGCTGACCAGGGCACTAATGCCCTTTGCGACACAGCCTGAGACTGGACCCCCTGACCCCTCCCAGATAGCTGGCCGCAAACATAACACATCGAGCCGCCATGGCCTTAGGTCGTCATCCTCTCCCAACCTCGGTTTTCAGGTTTCAGAACCTAGACCTTATCTCCTATCACTACCCAGGGTTGAGGGTGATGCAGAAATCAGAACTCCTTCCCCACGTCAAGAAACCTTGTGGTTGGCATGTTGTCCAACGTTCAGTGTAGTTGAAATCAGTGTTGCCTATGAGGCCCCGCCAATGCTCGCGGGCCACATTGGTCACAAACACACATTGTGACCCTCAGGCTGAGCCCAGTCCTCAAGTAAGGCCACTCAGTGGCTGGATGAAGAGATAGCATATTGGGCTTGCAATGCCCCTAGCCCCCAATTTAAAACCATAGTTCGGGTTGTCCCCTCTATCTTCCCCACGGCTTTGCTTTGGAATTCCTCTTTTGGTGGGACACCTGAGGTAACAAACCTGAAAGGAGACCTGCCATCCCACAGATTGACGAAAAGCAATTGGGAATCGGGCCAAATCCTCAAGAGGAAGATTCGTCCATGGCCCATGAGGCCTCCCGACATTCCACGGCCATCGCTGACACAAAATCCAGAGACAAATGCCTGAGCAAGTGCCTCAGACTCGCACTTTCTTCATATCCTGAAGAGTGCTTCTCATGGTTTGTAGATCGGGCCTGCCATACCTACGTCCCCAAACCTAAGCTGAGTTTGTGTTTTCAGACGTCTGTCCTCAAAGCCTTGGGCCACACACCCTCCAGGCTGGGCCCCTGGAGCCACACATTAGGACTGTGCCTACCAATCCATGGGAAATCTGCCCATTTCATGGTCCAAAATCATACAAATTAGGAGAAACCTCCAAAGTCCCTGAGGCCATCCCAATAGTGTAGGTCGCCCGGAACAAACAAGGGCTGTCTGACACCAGCTGATAATCGACCTCCACTCATACCATAGATGGATGTCCCCAGAGAAGAAGATTGAACCAGACAGGACCCTAGGCCATAATAGGATCCATTGCTTTGGGTTACAAGCATGTGTCCTCAAAAGCCTGCTTTCAATACGAGCATAGGGGTTTTCCTGAGGCACCCATCAGAACTCATCTCGTCTCCACAAGGAAACCTGTGCATGGGAGCCATGTCCAAAGCTTAGGAGAGAACTTCAGGGTCCCGGTGCCACCGCCCCATTCCAAGGCCCTCATGGACACAAAAACACAATAGGACCCATTCTCAGGAAAGTCCATTTCAACTCAGCCACCCAGGTTGCTCCGGCAGAGTCATCAGATCTAAACTTTCTTGTTGCTAGGAGACAATTGGAATGCGAGGCGGGCTTCCCAGGCATCCATTCGAGAACGGTGCTCTGGAGTCATTCCATATGGGATGTCCTGGAGATGTCCAACAGGTCTCAATTGTCCCGCAGGAGGAATCCTTGAATGGGGCATCCCAAACTCCCAACCTGGGAAAACCTCAATGGCCTCGAGATTCCGCTCATTCATGAAGCTGCCGTCATGCACAGAAACACCAACCTGAGCCAACGTCTCATCCTCGCCCTGACTTCAGATGCATGACATATTGGTTCAGATCTGCAGGGGGTACCTGCCGTGCCCTCGCCCTGAAACAGAAGTCTAGCTTGTCTTCTCAGACTTACGTCCTCACACTCCTGGCCCCGAAGCCCTCAAATTTGGCAATTCCGGACCCACAATGCAGCACTCTGTCTGCCCTCTAGAAAAAAAATTAGTGCCTCTTGAGCTGCCCAGGCACCTTAAATGAGGATAAACCTACACAGCACTCGACTTTACCCAAATTAGATAGTCTAACCTGGGCACTAATGCACTGTCGAACACAACCTGAGCCCGGATCTCCTGACCAACACCCAGAAAGCTGATGGCACACTGAGCCAATAATACCCGCCATGGCCTTAGGTCATCATCTCTTCTGTACCTCAATTTTCAGTCTTCAGAACCGAGACCTTATCTCCAATCACTGCCCAGGGGTGAGTGTGATGCAGAAATCAGAACTCCTCCTTACCCATGGCAAGAAACCTTGTGGTTGGCACGTTGTCCAACGTTCAGTGTAGGAGAAACCAGCATTCACCCTGAGGCCCCGCCCATTCTTGAGTGCGACGAGGGCATACACACGCATTGTGACCCTCAGCATGAGTCTTGTCCTCTAGTAAGTCCTCTCTGTGGCTGGACCTTTAGATGTCATAATGGGCTTGACATGTCCCTAGGCCCCAATTTTTAACCAAATTTCTGATTGTCCAGTCGCCCCTCCCCAGGGCTCTACTCTGGAATCCCTCATTTGGTGGGACACCTGAGGTTAAAAAAGAAAACAACAAAAACAACAACAACAACAACAACAACAACAAAAAGGACTTCTTCCAGCCCACAGAATGACCCCAAACTCTTTGGACGGGGCCAACCACCAGAGATTAAGACTCGTCCATTTCCCATGAAGTCACCCAGAAATTCCACGACCATGAGTGACACGATATCCAGAGACAAAAACTTGAGCAGGAGCCTCACACTCGCCCTTCTTTCAAATCCCAACGAGTTCTCCTCATGGTCTGTAGATCTGTCCTGCAATACCTATGACCCGAAACATCAGCCTAGTTTGTGTTTTCAGACAACTGTCCAAACAGCCCTGGCCTACACAACCTACAGGCTCTGGACACTGGAGCCAAACCTGAGGACTGTTCTTGCCCTCTCCAAGGGAATTGTGTGTGCCCATTCCAATGGCCACAAATCTTCTTAGGATAAACCTCCAAAGTCCCTGATCCATCTCAATAGTGGTGGCTTCCCAGGAAAAACAGGGGCAATCTGAGCCCAACGGAGCCCCGACCTGCACTCAGACCCATAGACAGATGTCCCCAGAGGTAAAAAGGAAAGAACAGGCCGTTGGCAATAATCAGATCCATTGCTTTGGTTTCCAGGCGTCTCTCCTCAGAGGCCTGGATTTCAAAAGCAGCATCAAGCTGTTTCTTGACTCACCCATCAGAAAACATCTCATCTGCACATGGGAAACTTGCACGTTGGAGCTGTGTCAAAGCCTCTGTTTAGGAGAACCCTTTAGATCCCCAGTGCCAACTCTTCATTCCACGGTAATCATAGACACAAATGCACATTAGGACCCATCCCCAGGGGTGTCCATTTCAACTCAGCGTCCTCTGTTGCTCCCCACAGATCCAGGAGATCTAATCTGTCTTGTTGCTAGGAGACAATTGGAATGCGAGGTGGGCTACCCAGCCATCCATCCTTAGAACCCTGCTCAGAATCATTGGCCTGGAGCCAAACAACAGGTCTCAATTGTCCTGCAGAAGACTCTCTGCAGTTTGGAGCTTCTCACAACTCCCATCGTGGGAAAACCCCCATGGCCTCGTGATGCCCACCCATTTATGAAGGGGCCATCAGGGACAGAAACTCCAACCTGAGCGATCGCCTGATCCTCGCCCTGACTTCAGAGGCACGAGATCTCGATTCAGGTCTGTAGATTGTGCCTGCCATGGCCTCATCCAGAAACCTAAGCCTAGCTTGTGTTCTCAGACTTTTGTCGTCAGACTACTGGCCCACAAGCCCTCCAGTTTGGCAATACAGTACTACAATGCAGCACTCTGCCGGCCCTCCAGAAGAAAAACATTGTCCTCTGTGGCTACCCAGTGCCCCAAATGATGATCAACTTGCACCGATCTTCGTTGTACCCCAAATACATAGGCTGACCAGGGCACTAATGCCCTTTGCGACACAGCCTGAGACTGGACCCCCTGACCCCTCCCAGACAGCTGGCCGCATACTGAGCACATCGAGCCCCCATGGCCTTAGGTCGTCATCCTCTCCCAACTTCGGTTTTCAGGTTTCAGAACCTAGACCTTATCTCCTATCACTACCCAGGGTTGAAGGTGATGCAGAAATCAGAACTCCTTCCCCACGGCAAGAAACCTTGTGGTTGGCATGTTGTCCAACGTTAAGTGCAGTTGAAATCAGTGTTGCCTATGAGGCCCCGCCAATGCTCGCGGGCCACATTGGTCACAAACACACATTGTGACCCTCAGGCTGAGCCCAGTCCTCAAGTAAGGCCACTCAGTGGCTGGATGAAGAGATAGCATATTGGGCTTGCAATGCCCCTAGCCCCCAATTTAAAACCATAGTTCGGGTTGTCCCTTCTATCTTCCCCACGGCTTTGCTTTGGAATTCCTCTTTTGGTGGGACACCTGAGGTAACAAACCTGAAAGGAGACCTCCCATCCCACAGATTGACGAAAAGCAATTGGGAATCAGGCCAAATCCTCAAGAGGAAGATTCGTCATGGCCCATGAGGCCTCCCGACATTCCACGGCCATCGCTGACACAAAATCCAGAGACAAATGCCTGAGCAAGTGCCTCAGACTCGCACTTTCTTCATATCCTGAAGAGTTCTTCTCATGGTTTGTAGATCGGGCCTGCCATACCTACGTCCCCAAACCTAAGCTGAGTTTGTGTTTTCAGACGTCTGTCCTCAAAGCCTTGGGCCACACACCCTCCAGGCTGGGCCCCTGGAGCCACACATTAGGACTGTGCCTACCAATCCATGGGAAATCTGCCCATTCCATGGTCCAAAATCATACAAATTAGGAGAAACCTCCAAAGTCCCTGAGGCCATCCCAATAGTGTAGGTCGCCCGGAACAAACAAGGGCTGTCTGACACCAGCTGATAATCGACCTCCACTCATACCATAGATGGATGTCCCCAGAGAAGAAGATTGAACCAGACAGGACCCTAGGCCATAATAGGATCCATTGCTTTGGGTTACAAGCATGTGTCCTCAAAAGCCTGCTTTCAATACGAGCATAGGGGTTTTCCTGAGGCACCCATCAGAACTCATCTCGTCTCCACAAGGAAACCTGTGCATGGGAGCCATGTCCAAAGCTTAGGAGAGAACTTCAGGGTCCCGGTGCCACCGCCCCATTCCAAGGCCCTCATGGACACAAAAACACAATAGGACCCATCCTCAGGAAAGTCCATTTCAACTCAGCCACCCAGGTTGCTCCGGCAGAGCCATCAGATCTAAACTTTCTTGTTGCTAGGAGACAATTGGAATGCGAGGCGGGCTTCCCAGGCATCCATTCGAGAACGGTGCTCTGGAGTCATTCCATATGGGATGTCCTGGAGCTGTCCCACAGGTCTCAATTGTCCCGCAGGAGGAATCCTTGAATGGGGCATCCCACAACTCCCAACGTGGGAAAACCTCAATGGCCTCGAGATTCCGCTCCCTTCATGAAGCTGCCGTCATGCACAGAAACTCCAACCTGAGTCAACGTCTCATCCTCGCCCTGACTTCAGATGCATGACATATTGGTTCAGATCTGCAGGGGGTACCAGCCGTGCCCTCGCCCTGAAACAGAAGTCTAGCTTGTCTTCTCAGAGTTCCGTCCTCACACTCCTGGCCCCGAAGCCCTCAAGTTTGGCAATTCCGGAACCACAATGCAGCACTTTGCCTGCCCTCTAGAAAAAAAATTAGTGCATCATGAGCTGCCCAGGCACCTTAAATGAGGATAAACCTACACAGCACTCGACTTTACCCAAATTAGATAGTCTAACCTGGGCACTAATGCACTGTCGAACACAACCTGAGCCCGGACCTCCTGACCAACACCCAGAAAGCTGACGGCACACTGAGCACATAAAACCCGCCATGGCCTTAGGTCATCATCTCTTCTGTACCTCAATTTTCAGTCTTCAGAACCGAGACCTTATCTCCAATCACTGCCCAGGGGTGAGTGTGATGCAGAAATCAGAACTCCTCCTTACCCATGGCAAGAACCCTTGTGGTTGGCACGTTGTCCAACGTTCAGTGTAGGAGAAACCAGCATTCACCCTGAGGCCCCGCCCATTCTTGAGTGCGACGAGGGCATACACAGGCATTGTGACCCTCAGCATGAGTCCTGTCCTCTAGTAAGTCCTCTCAGTGGCTTGACCATTAGATGTCATACTGGGCTTGATATGTCCCTAGGCTCCAATTTTTAACCAGATTTCTGATTGTCCAGTCGCCCCTCCCCAGGGCTCTACTATGGAATCCCTCATTTGGTGGGACACCTGAGGTTAAAAAAGAAAACAACAAAAACAACAACAACAACAAAAAACGGGCTTCATCCAGCCCACAGAATGACCCCTAACTCTTTGAACGGGGCCAAACCACCGGAGAGTAAGACTCGTCCATTTCCCATGAAGTCACCCAGAAATTCCACGACCATGAGTGACACGATATACAGAGACAAAAACTTGAGCAGGAGCCTCACACTCGCCCTTCTTTCAAATCCCGAAGAGTTTTCCTCATGGTCTGTAGATCAGTCCTGCCATACATATGACCCGAAACATCAGCCGAGTTTGTGTTTTGAGACAACTGTCCAAACAGCCCTGGTCTACACAACCTACAGGCTCAGGACCCTGGAGCCAAACCTGAGGACTGTACTTGCCCTCTCCAAGGGAATTGTGTGTGCACATTCCAATGGCCACAACCCTTCTAATAGGATAAACCTCAAATGTCACTGATCCATCTCAATAGTGGTGGCTTCCCAGGAAGAACAGGGGCATTCTGAGCCCAACTGAGCACCTACCTGCACTCAGACCCATAGACAGATGTCCCCAGAGGTAAAAAGAAAAGAACAGGCCCCTAGGCACTAATCAGATCCATTGCTTTGGTTTCCAGGCATCTCTCCTCAAAGGCCCGATTTCAAAAGCAGCATATAGCTGCTTCTTGACTCACCCATCAGAAAACATCTCATCTACACATGGGAACCTTGCACGTTGGAGCTGTGTCAACGCCTCTGTTTAGGAGAACACTTTAGATCCCCAGTGCCACCGCTTCATTCCAAGGTCTCCATAGACACAAAAGCTCATTAGGACCCATCCCCAGGGGTGTCCATTTCAACTCAGCGTCCTCAGTTGCTCCCCACAGATCCAGGAGATCTAACCTGTCTTGTTGCTAGAAGACAATTGGAATGCGAGGTGGGCTACCCAGCCATCCATCCTTAGAACCCTGCTCAGAATCATTGGCCTGGAGCCAAACAACAGGTCTCAATTGTCCTGCAGAAGACTCTCTGCACTTTGGAGCTTCTCACAACTCCCATCGTGGGAAAACCCCCATGGCCTCGTGATGCCCCCCCATTAAGGAAGGGGCCATCAGGGACAGAAACTCCAACCGGAGTGATCGTCTGATCCTCGCCCTGACTTCAGATGCACGAGATCTCGATTCAGGTCTGTAGATTGTGCCTGCCATGGCCTCACCCAGAAACCTAAGCCTAGCTTGTGTTCTCAGACTTTTGTCGTCAGACTACTGGCCCACAAGCCCTCCAGTTTGGCAATCCAGAACTACAATGTAGCACTCTGCCGGCCAACCAGAAGCAAAATATTGTCCTCTGTGGCTACCCAGTGCCCCAAATGAGAATCAACCTGCACCGAACTTGGCTGTACCCAAAATACATAGACAGACCAGGGCACTAATGCCCTTTCCGACCTAGCGGGAGCCTGGAACCCCTAGCCCCTCCCAGACAGCTGGCCGCACACTGAGCACATCGAGCCGCCATGGCCTTAGTTCGTCATCTCTTCCCAACCTCGGTTTTCAGGTTTCAGAACCTAGACCTTATCTCCTATCACTGCCTAGGGTTGAAGGTGATGCAGAAATCAGAACTCTTTCCCCATGGCAAGAAACTTTGTAGTTGGCATGTTGTCCATCGTTCAGTGTAGTTGAAACCAGTGTGGCCCACGAGGCCCCGCCCACGCTCGCGGGCCACATTGGTCACAAACACACATTGAGACCCTCAAGCTGAGCCCAGTCCTCAAGTAAGGCCACTCAGTTGCTGGATGAAGAGATAGCATATTGGGCTTGCCATGCCCCTAGGCCCCAATTTTTAACCATAGTTCGGGTTGTCCCTTCTATCTTCCCCACGGCTTTGCTTTGGAATTCCTTTTTTGGTGGGACACCTGATGTAACAAACCTGAAAGGAGACCTCCCATCCCACAGATTGACGAAAAGCAATTGGGAATCGGGCCAAATCCTAAGAGAGGAAGATTCGTCCATGGCCCATGAGGCGACCCGACATTCCACGGCCATCGCTGATACAAAAGCCAGAGACAAAAGCCTGAGCAAGCGCCTCAGACTCGCACTTTCTTCATATCCTGAAGAGTTCTTCTCATGGTTTGTAGATCTGGCCTGCCATACCTACGTCGCCAAACCTAAACTGAGTTTGTGTTTTCAGACTTCTGTCCTCAAAGTCTTGGGCCACACACCCTCCAGGATGGGCCCCTGGAGCCACACATTAGGACTGAGCCTACCAATCCATGGGAATTCTGACCATTCCATGGTCCAAAATCATACAAATTAGGAGAAACCTCCAAAGTCCCTGATGCCATCCCAATAGTTTAGGTCCCCCGGAACAAACCAGGGCTGTCTGACACCAGCTGATAATCGACCTCCACTCATACCATAGATGGATGTCCCCAGAGAAGAACATTGAACCAGACAGGACCCTAGGCCATAATAGGATCCATTGCTTTGGGTTACAGGCATGTGTCCTCAAAAGCCTGATTCCAATACGAGCATAGGGGTTTTCCTGAGGCACCCATCAGAACTCATCTCGTCTCCACAAGGAAACCTGTGCATGGGAGCCATGTCCAAAGCTTAGGTGAGTACTTCAGGGTCCCGATACCACCTCCCCATTCCAAGACCCTCATGGACACAAAAACACATTAGGACCCATTCTCAGGGAAGTCCATTTCAACTCAGCCACCCGGTTGCTCCGGCAGAGCCATCAGATCTAAACTGTCTTGTTGCTCAGAGACAATTGGAATGCGAAGCGAGCTTCCCTGGCATCCATCCGCGAATGGTGCTCTGGATCATTCCATATGGGATGTCCTGAAGCTGTACAACAGGTCTCAATTGTCCTGCAGAAGGAATCCTTGAAGGGAGCTTCCCAAAACTCCAAACGTGGGAAAACCTCAAAGGCCTCGAGATTCCGCTCCCTTCATGTAGCTGCCGTCATGCACATCAACTCCAACCTGAGCCAACGTCTGATCCTCGCCCTGACTTCAGATGCATGAGATATTGGTTCAGATCTGCAGGGGGTACCTGCCGTGCCCTCACCCTGAAACCCAAGTCTAGCTTCTCTTCTCAGACTTCCGTCCTCACACTCCTGGCCCCGAAGCCCTCAGTTTGGCAATTCCGGACCCACAATGCAGCACTCTGCCTGCCCTCTAGTAAAAAATTAGTGCCTCATGAGCTGCCCAGGCACCTTAAATGAGGATCAAACTACACAGCACTCGACTTTACCCAAATTATATAGTCTTACCTGGACACTAATGCACTGTCGAACATAACCTGAGCCGGGACCTCCTGACCAACACCCAGAAATCTGACCGCACACTGAGCACATAAAACACGCCATGGCCTTAGGTCTCATCTCTTCCCTACCTCAGTTTTCAGGCTTCAGAACCGAGACCTTATCTCCAATCACTGCCCAGGGGTGAGTGTGATGCAGAAATCAGAACTCCTCCTTACCCATGGCAAGAACCGTTGTGGTTGGCACGTTGTCCAATGTTCAGTGTAGGAGAAACCAGCATTCACCCTGAGGCCCCGCCCATTATTGAGTGCGATGAGGACATACACACGCATTGTGACCCTCAGCATGAGTCCTGTCCTCTAGTAAGTCCTCTTAGTGGCTGGACCATTAGATGTCATAATGGGCTTGACATGTCCCTAGGCCCCAATTTTTAACCAGTTTTCTGATTGTCCAGTCGCCCCTCCCCAGGGCTCTGCTCTGGAATCCCTCATTTGGTGGGACACCTGAGGTTAAAAAAGAAAACAACAACAACAACAACAAAAACCGGACTTCTTGCAGCCCACAGTATGACCCCAAATTCTTTGGACTGGGCCAAACCACCAGAGAGTAAGACTCGTCCATTTCCCATGAAGTCACCCAAAAATTCCACGACCATGAGTGACACGATATCCAGAGACAAAAACTTGAGCAGGAGCCTCACACTGGCCCTTCTTTCAAATCCCAACGAGTTCCCTCATGGTCTGTAGATCTGTCCTGCCATACCTATGACCCGAAACATCAGCCGAGTTTGTGTTTTCAGACAACTGTCCAAACAGCCCTGGCCTACACAACCTACAGGCTCAGGCCCCTGGAGCCAAACCTGAGGACTGTACTTGCCCTCTCGTAGAAAATTGTGTGTGCCCATTCTAATGGCCATAACTCTTCTAATATATTAACCTCCAAAGTCCCTGATCCATCTCAATAGTGGTGGCTTCCCAGGAAAAACAGGGGCAATCTGAGCCCAACTGAGCACCTACCTGCACTCAGACACATAGACAGATGTCTCCAGAGGTTTAAAGGAAAGAACAGGCCCCTAGGCACTAATCAGATCCATTGCTTTGTTTTCCAGGCATCTCTCCTCAGAGGCCTGGATTTCAAAAGCAGCATATAGCTGTTTCTTGACTCATCCATCAGAAAACATCTCATCTACACATGGGAACCTTGAACGTTGGAGCTGTGTCAACGCCTCTGTTTTGGAGAACATTTTAGGGCCCCAGTGCCACTGCTTCATTCCAAGATCTCCATAGACACAAAAGCACATTAGGACCCATCCCCAGGGGTGTCCATTTCAACTCAGCGTCCTCGGTTGCTCCCCACACATCCAAGAGATCTAACCTGTCTTGTTGCTAGGAGACAATTGGAATGCGAGGTGGGCTACCCAGCCATCCATCCTTAGAACCCTGCTCAGAATCATTGGCCTGGAGCCAAACAACAGGTCTCAATTGTCCTGCAGAAGACTCTCTGCAGTTTGGAGCTTCTCACAACTCCCATCGTGGGAAAACCCCCATGGCTTCGTGATGCCCCCCCATTCATGAAGGGACCATCAGGGACAGAAACTCCAACCTGAGCGATCGTCTGATCCTCGCCCTGACTTCAGATGCACGAGATCTCGATTCAGGTCTGTAGATTGTGCCTGCCATGGCCTCACCCAGAAACCTAAGCCTAGCTTGTGTTCTCAGACTTTTGTCGTCAGACTACTGGCCCACAAGCCCTCCAGTTTGGCAATCCAGAACTACAATGTAGCACTCTGCCGGCCATCCAGAAGAAAAACATTGTCCTCTGGGGCTACCCAGTGCCCCAAATGAGGATCAAACTGCACCGAACTTGGCTGTACCCAAAATACATAGACAGACCAGGGCACTAATGCCCTTTCCGACACAGCCTGAGCCTGGAACCCATGGCCCCTCCCAGACAGCTGGCCGCACACTGAGCACATCGAGCCGCCATGGCCTTAGGTCGTCATCTCTTCCCAACCTCGGTTTTCAGGTTTCAGAACCTAGACATTATCTCCAAATACTGCCCAGTGTTGAAGGTGATGTAGAAATCAGAACTCCTTCCCCATAGCAAGAAACCTTGTGGTTGGCATGTTGTCCATCGTTCAGTGTAGTTGAAACCTGTGTGGCCCATGAGGCCCCGCCCACGCTCGAGGGCCACATTGGTCACAAACACATATTGTGACCCTCAAGCTGAGCCCAGTCCTCAAGTAAGGCCACTCAGTTGCTGGGTGAAGAGATAGCATATTGGGCTTGCCATGCCCCTATGCCCCAATTTTTAACCATAGTTCGAGTTGTCACTTCTATCTTCCCCACGGCTTTGCTTTGGAATTCCTCTTTTGTGGGACACCTGAGGTAACAAACCTGAAAGGAGACCTCTCATCCCACAGATTTACGAAAAGCAATTGGGAATCGGGCCAAATCCTCAGAGATAAAGATTCGTCCATGGCCCATGAGGCCTCCCCGACATTCCAAGGCCATCGCTGACACAAAATCCAGAGGCAAAAGCCTGAGCCAGCGCCTCAGACTAGCACTTTCTTCATATCCTGAAGAGTTCTTCTCATGGTTTGTAGATCGGGCCTGCCATACCTACGTCCCCAAACCTAAGCTGAGTTTGTGTTTTCAGACTTCTGTCCTCAAAGTCTTGGGCCACACACCCTCCAGGCTGGGCTCCTGGAGCCACACATTAGGACTGAGCCTACCAATCCATGGGAATTCTGCCCATTCCATGGTCCAAAATCGTACAAGTTAGGAGAAACCTCCAAAGTCCCTGAGGCCATCCCAATAGTTTAGGTCCCCCGGAACAAACAAGGGCTGTCTGACACCAGCTGATAATCGACCTCCACTCATACCATAGATGGATGTCCCCAGAGAAGAACATTGAACCAGACAGGACCCTAGGCCATAATAGGATCCATTGCTTTGGGTTACAGGCATGTGTCCTCAAAAGCCTGATTCCAATACGAGCATAGGGGTTTTCCTGAGTCACCCATCAGAACTCATCTCGTCTCCACAAGGAAACCTGTGCATGGGAGCCATGTCCAAAGCTTAGGTGAGTACTTCATGGTCCCGATGCCACTGCCCCATTCCAAGACCCTCATGGACACAAAAACACATTAGGACCCATCTTCAGGGAAGTCCCATTTCAGCTCATCCACTCGGTTGCTCCGGCAGAGCCATCAGATCTAAATTGTCTTGTTGCTCGGAGACAATTGGAATGGGAAGCGAGCTTCCCAGGCATCCATCCGCGAATGGTGCTCTGGAGTCATTCCATATGGGATGTCCTGGAGCTGTCCAACAGGTCTCAATTGTCCTGCAGAAGGAATCCTTGAAGGGTGCTTCCCACAACTCCAAACGTGGGAAAACCTCAATGGCCTCGAGATTCCACTCCCTTCATTAAACGGTCGACATGCACAGAAACTCCAACCTGAGCCAACGTCTGATCCTCGCCCTGACTTCAGATGCATGAGATATTGGTTCACATCTGCAGGGGGTACCTGCCGTGCCCTCGCCCTGAAACACAAGTCTAGCTTGTCTTCTCAGACTTCCGTCCTCACACTCCTGGCCCCAAAGCCCTCAAGTTTGGCAATTCCGGACCCACAATGCAGCACTCTGACTGCCCTCTTGTAAAAAATTAGTGCCTCATGAGCTGCTCAGGCACCTTAAATGAGGATAAACCTACACAGCACTCGACTTTACCCAAATGATATAGTCTAACCTGGGCACTAAAGCACTGTCGAACACAACCTGAGCCGGGACCTCCTGACCAACACCCACAAATCTGACCGCAAACTGAGCACATAAAACCCGCCATGGCCTTAGGTCATCATCTCTTCCCTACCTCAGTTTTCAGGCTTAGGAACCGAGACCTTATCTCCAATCACTGCCCAGGGGTGAGTGTGATGCAGAAATCAGAACTCCTCCTTACCCATGGCAAGAACCCTTGTGGTTGGCACGTTGTCCAACGTTCAGTGTAGGAGAAACCAGCATTCACCCTGAGATCCCGCCCATTCTTGAGTGCGATGAGGAAATACACACGCATTGTGACCCTCAGCATGAGTCCTGTCCTCTAGTAAGTCCTCTTAGTGGCTGGACCATTAGATGTCATAATGGGCTTGACATGTCCCTAGGCCTGAATTTTTAACCAGTTTTCTAATTTTCCAGTCGCCCCTCCCCAGGGCTCTACTCTGGAATCCCTCATTTGGTGGGACACCTGAGGTTAAAAAAGAAACAACAACAACAACAACAACAAAATACGGACTTTTTCCAGCCCACAGAATGACCCCAAATTCTTTGGACGGGGCCAAACCACCAGAGAGTAAGACTCGTCCATTTCCCATGAAGTCACCCAGAAATTCCACGACCATGAGTGACACGATATCCAGAGACAAAAACTTGAGCAGGAGCCTCACACTCGCCCTTCTTTCAAATCCCAACGAGTTCTCCTCATGGTCTGTAGATCAGTACTGCCATACCTATGACCCGAAACATCAGCCGAGTTTGTGTTTTCAGACAACTGTCCAAACAGCCCTGGCCTACACAACCTACAGGCTCTGGTCACTGGAGCCAAACCTGAGGACTGTACTTGCCCTCTCCAAGGGAATTGTGTGTGCCCATTCCAATGGCCACAAATCTTCTAATGGGATAAACCTCCAAAGTCCCTGATCCATCTCAATAGTGGTGGCTTCCCAGGAAAAACAGAGGCAATCTGAGCCCAATGGAGCCCCGACCTGTACTCAGACCCATAGACAGATGTCCCCAGAGGTAAAAAGGAAAGAACAGGCCCTTGGCAATAATCAGATCCATTGCTTTGGTTTCCAGGCATCTCTCCTCAGTGGCCTGAATTTCAAAAGCAGCATCTAGCTGTTTCTTGACTCACCCATCAGAAAACATCTCATCTACACATGGGAAACTTGAACGTTGGAGCTGTGTCAAAGCCTCTGTTTAGGAGAACCCTTTAGATCCCCAGTGCCAACTCTTCATTCCACGGTAATCATAGACACAAATGCACATTAGGACCCATCCCCAGGGGTGTCCATTTCAACTCAGCGTCCTCGGTTGCTCCCCACACATCCAGGAAATCTAACCTGTCTTGTTGCTAGGAGACAATTGGAATGCGAGGTGGGCTACCCAGCCATCCATCCTTAGAACCCTGCTCAGAATCATTGGCCTGGAGCCAAACAACAGGTCTCAATTGTCCTGCAGAAGACTCTCTGCAGTTTGGAGCTTCTCACAACTCCCATCGTGGGAAAACCCCCATGGCCTCGTGATGCCCCCCCATTCATGAAGGGGCCATCAGGGACAGAAACTCCAACCTGAGCGATCGCCTGATCCTCGCCCTGACTTCAGATGCACGAGATCTCGATTCAGGTCTGTAGATTGTGCCTGCCATGGCCTCATCCAGAAACCTAAGCGTAGCTTGTGTTCTCAGACTTTTGTCGTCAGACTCCTGGCCCACAAGCCCTCCAGTTTGGCAATACAGAACTACAATGCAGCACTCTGCGGTCCCTCCAGAAGAAAAACATTGTCCTTGTGGCTACCCAGTGCCCCAAATGAGGATCCACCTGCACCGATCTTGTTTGTACCCCAAATACATAGGCTGACCAGGGCACTAATGCCCTTTGCGACACAGCCTGAGTTGGACCCCCTGACCCCTCCCAGACATCTGGCCGCAAACTGAGCACATCGAGCCGCCATGGCCTTAGGTCGTCATCCTCTCCCAACCTCGGTTTTCAGGTTTCAGAACCTACACCTTATCTCCTATCACTACGCAGGGTTGAAGGTGATGCAGAAATCAGAACTCCTTCCCCACGACAAGAAACCTTGTGGTTGGCATGTTGTCCAACGTTCAGTGTAGTTGAAATCAGTGTTGCCTATGAGGCCCCGCCCATGCTCGCGGGCCACATTGGTCACAAACACACATTGTGACCCTCAGGCTGAGCCCAGTCCTCAAGTAAGGCCACTCAGTGGCTGGATGAAGAGATAGCATATTGGGCTTGCCCTGCCCCTAGGCCCCAATTTTTAACCATAGTTCGGGTTGTCACTTCTATCTTCCCCACGGCTTTGCTTTGGAATTCCTCTTTTGGTGGGACACCTGAGGTAACAAACCTGAAAGGAGACCTCCCATCCCACAGATTGACGAAAAGCAATTGGGAATCGGGCCAAATCCTCTAGAGGAAGATTCGTCCATGGCCCATGAGGCCTCCCCGACATTCCACGGCCATCGCTGACACAAAATCCAGAGACAAATGCCTGAGCAAGTGCCTCAGACTCGCACTTTCTTCATAAAATGAAGAGTTCTTCTCATGGCTTGTAGATCGGGCCTGCCATACCTAAGTCCCCAAACCGAAGCTGAGTTTGTGTTTTCAGACGTCTGTCCTCAAAGCCTTGGGCCACACACCCTCCAGGCTGGGCCCCTGGAGCCACACATTAGGACTGTGCCTACCAATCCATGGGAAATCTGCCCATTCCATGGTGCAAAATCTTACAAATTAGGAGAAACCTCCAAAGTCCCTGAGGCCATCCCAATGGTGTAGGTCGCCCAGAACAAACAAGGGCTGTCTGACACCAGCTGATAATCGACCTCTACTCACACCATAGATGGATGTCCCCAGAGAAGAAGATTGAACCAGACAGGACCCTAGGCCATAATAGGATCCATTGCTTTGGGTTACAAGCATGTGTCCTCAAAAGCCTGCTTTCAATACGAGCATAGGGGTATTCCTGAGTCACCCATCAGAACTCATCTCGTCTCCACAAGGAAACCTGTGCATGGGAGCCATGTCCAAAGCTTAGGAGAGAACTTCAGGGTCCCGGTGCCACCGCCCCATTCCAAGGCCCTCATGGACACAAAAACACATTAGGACCCATTCTCAGGAAAGTCCATTTCAACTCAGCCACCCAGGTTGCTCCGGCAGAGCCATCAGATCTAAACTTTCTTGTTGCTAGGAGACAATTGGAATGCGAGGCGGGCTTCCCAGGCATCCATTCGAGAACGTTGCTCTGGAGTCATTCCATATGGGATGTCCTGGAGCTGTCCAACAGGTCTCAATTGTCCCGCAGAAGGAATCCTTGAATGGGGCATCCCACAACTCCCAACGTGGGAAAACCTCAATGGCCTCGAGATTCCGCTCCCTTCATGTAGCTGCCGTCATGCACAGAAACTCCAACCTGAGCCAACGTCTCATCCTCGCCCTGACTTCAGATGCATGACATATTGGTTCAGATCTGCAGGGGGTACCTGCCGTGCCCTCGCCCTGAAACACAAGTCTAGCTTGTCTTTTCAGAGTTCCGTCCTCACACTCTTGGCCCCGAAGCCCTCAAGTTTGGCAATTCCGGACCCACAATGCAGCACTCTGCCTGCCCTCTAGAAAGAAAATTATTGCCTCCTGAGCTGCCCAGGCACCTTAAATGAGGATAAACCTACACAGCACTCGACTTTACCCAAATTATATAGTCTAACCTGGGCACAAATGCACTGTCGAACACAACCTGAGCCCGGACCTCCTGACCAACACCCAGAAAGCTGACCGCACAATGAGCACATAAAACCCGCCATGGCATTAGGTCATCATCTCTTCCCTACCTCAGTTTTCAGGCTTCAGAACCGAGACCTTATCTCCAATCACTGCCCAGGGGTGAGTGTGATGCAGAAATCAGAACTCCTCCTTACCCATGGCAAGAACCCTTGTGGTTGGCACGTTGTCCAACGTTCAGTGTGGAGAATCCAGCATTCACCCTGAGGCCCCGCCCATTCTTGAGTGCGACGAGGGCATACACACGCATTGTGACCCTCAGCATGAGTCCTGTCCTCTAGTAAGTCCTCTCAGTGGCTGGACCATTAGATGTCATAATGGGCTTGACATGTCTTTAGGCCCCAATTTTTAACCAGATTTCTGATTGTCCAGTCGCCCCTCCCCAGGGCTCTACTCTGGAATCCCTCATTTGGTGGGACACCTGAGGTTAAAAAAGAAAACAACAACAAAAACAAAAGATAAAACGGACTTCTTCCAGCCCACAGAATGACCCCAAACTCTTTGGACGGGGCCAAACCACCAGAGAGTAAGACTCGTCCATTTCCCATGAAGTCACCCAGAAATTCCACGACAATGAGTGACACGATATCCAGAGACAAAAACTTGAGCAGGGCCTCACACTCGCCCTTCTCTCAAATACCGAAGATTTCTCCTCATGGTCTGTAGATCATTCCTGCCATACCTATGACCCGAAACGTAAGCCGAGTTTGTATTTTCAGACAACTGTCCAAACAGCCCTGGCCTACACAACCTAAAGGCTCAGGCCCCTGGAGCCAAACCTGAGGACTGTACTTGCCCTCTCCAAGGGAATTGTGTGTGCCCATTCCAATGGCCACAACCCTTCTCATAGGATAAACCTCCAAATTCCCTGATCCATCTCAATAGTGGTGGCTTCCCAGGAAAAACAGGGGCAATCTGAGCCCAACTGAGCACTTACCTGCACTCAGACCCAAAGACAGTTGTCCCCAGAGGGAAAAGGGAAAGAACAGGCCCCTAGGCACTAATGAGATCCATTGCTTTGGTTTCCAGGCATCTCTCCTCAGAGGCCTGGATTTCAAAAGCAGCATATAGCTGTTTCTTGACTCACCCATCGGAAAACATCTCATCTACACATGGGAAACTTGCACGTTGGAGCTGTGTCAAAGCCTCTGTTTAGGAGAAGCCTTTAGGGCCCCAGTGCCACCGCTTCATTCCAAGGTCTCCATAGACACAAAAGCACATTAGGACCCATCCCCAGGGGTGTCCATTTCAACTCAGCGTCCTCGGTTGCTCCCCACACATCCAGGAGATCTAACCTGTCTTGTTGCTAGGTGACAATTGGAATGCGAGGTGGGCTACCCAGCCATCCATCCTTAGAACCCTGCTCAGAATCATTGGCCAGGTGCCAAACAACAGGTCTCAATTGTCCTGCAGAAGACTCTCTGCAGTTTGGAGCTTCTCACAACTCCCATCGTGGGAAAACCCCTATGGCCTCGTGATGCCCCCCCATTCATGAAGGGGCCATCAGGGACAGAAACTCCAACCTGAGCGATCGTCTGATACTCGCCCTGACTTCAGATGCACGAGATCTCGATTCAGGTCTGTAGATTGTGCCTTCCATGGCCTCACCCAGAAAACTAAGCCTAGCTTGTGTTCTCAGACTTTGGTCGTCAGACTACTGGCCCACAAGCCCTCCAGTTTGGCAATCCAGAACTACAGTACAGCACTCTGCCGGCCCTCCAAAAGAAAAACATTGCCCTCCGGGGCTACCCAGTAACCCCAGTGAGTATCAACCTGCACCGACCTTGGCTGTACCCCCAATACATAGGCTGACCAGGGCACTAATGTCCTTTCTGACACAGCCTGAGCCTGGACCCCCTGGCCCCTCCCAGACAGCTGGCCGCACACTGAGCACATCAAGCCGCCATGGCCTTAGGTCGTCATCTCTTCCCAACCTCGGTTTTCAGGTTTCAGAACTTAGACCTTATCTCCTATCACTGACCAGGGTTGAAGGTGATGCAGAAATCAGAACTCCTTCCCCATGGCAAGAAACCTTGTGGTTGGCATGCTGTCAAACATTCAGAGTAGTTGAAACCTGTGAGGCCCATGAGGCCCTGCCCATGCTCCCGGGCCACATTGGTCACAAACACACATTGTGACCCTCAGGCTGAGCCCAGTCCTCAAGTAAGGCCACTCAGTGGCTGGATGAAGAGATAGCATATTGGGCTTGCCATGCCCCTAGGCCCCAATTTTTAACCATAGTTCGGTTTGTCCCTTCAGTCTTCCCCACGGCTTTGCTTTGGAATTCCTCTTTTGGTGGGACACCTGAGGTAACAAAACTGAAAGGAGTCCTCCCATCCCACAGATTGACGAAAAGCAATTGGGAATCGGGCCAAATCCTCAGAGAGGAAGATTCGTCCATGGCCCATGAGGCCTCTCCGACATTCCTTGGCCATCGCTGATACAAAATCCAGAGACAAAAGCCTGAGCAAGCGCCTCAGACTCGCACTTTCTTCATATCCTGAAGAGTTTTTCTCATGGTTTGCAGATCGTGCCTGCCATACCTACGTCCCCAAACCTAAGTTGAGTTTGTGTTTTCAGACTTCTGTCGTCAAAGTCTTGGGCCACACACCCTCCAGGCTGGGCCCCTGGAGCCACACATTAGGACTGTGCCTACCAATCCATGGGAATTCTGCCCATTCCATGGTCCAAAATCGTACAAATTAGGAGAAAACTCCAAAGACCGTGAGGCCATCCCAATAGTGTAGGTAGCCCGGAACAAACAAGGGCTGTCTGACACCAGCTGATAATCGACCTCCACTCACACCATAGATGGATGTCCCCAGAGAAGAAGATTGAACCAGACAGGACCCAAGGCCATAATAGGATCCATTGCTTTGGGTTACAGGCATGTGTCCTCAAAAGCCTGATTCCAATACGAGCATAGGGGTTTTCCTGAGGCACCCATCAGAACTCATCTCGTCTCCACTAGGAAACCTGTGCATGGGAGCCATGTCCAAAGCTTAGGAGAGTACTTCAGGGTCCCGGTGCCACCTCCCCATTCCAAGGCCCTCATGGACACAAAAACACATTAGGACCCATCCTCAGGAAAGTCCATTTCAACTCAACCACCCCGGTTGCTCCGGCAGAGCCATCAGATCTAAACTGTCTTGTTGCTAGGAGACAATTGGAATGCGAGGCGGGCTTCCCAGGCACCCATCCGCGAAAGGAGCTCTGGAGTCATTCCATATGGGATGTCCTAGAGATGCCCAAAAGGTCTCAATTTTCCCGCTGAAGGAATTCTTGAAGAGGGCATCCCACAACTCCCAACGTGGGAAAACCTCAATGGCTTCAAGATTCCACTCCCTTCATGAAGCGGCCGTCATGCACAGAAACTCCAACCTGAGCCAACGTCTGATCCTCGCCCTGACTTCAGATGCATGAGATATTGGTTCAGATCTGCAGGGGGTCCCTGCCGTACCTCGCCCTGAAACCCAAGTCTAGCTTGTCTTCTCAGAATTCCGTCCTCACACTCCTGGCCCCGAAGCCCTCAAGTTTGGCAATTCCGGACCCACAATGCAGCACTCTGCCTGCCCTCGGGAAAAAAAAAAAATTATTGCCTCCTGAGCTGCCCAGGCACCTTAAATGAGGATAAACCTACACAGCACTCGACTTTACCCAAATTAGATAGTCTAACCTGGGCACTAATGCACTGTCGAACACAACCTGAGCCCGGACCTCCTGACCAACACCCAGAAAGCTGACCGCACACTGAGCACATAAAACCCGCCATGGCATTAGGTCATCATCTCTTCCCTACCTCAGTTTTCAGGCTTCAGAACCGAGACCTTATCTCCAATCACTGCCCAGGGGTGAGTGTGATGCAGAAATCAGAACTCCTCCTTACCCATGGCAAGAACCCTTGTGGTTGGCCCGTTGTCCAACGTTCAGAGTAGGAGAAACCAGCATTCACCCTGAGGCCCCGCCCATTCTTGAGTGCCACGAGGGCATACACAAGCATTGTGACCCTCAGCATGAGTCCTGTCCTCTAGTAAGTCCTCTCAGTGGCTGGACCATTAGATGTCATAATGGGCTTGACATGTCTTTAGGCCCCAATTTTTAACCAGATTTCTGATTGTCCAGTCGCCCATCCCCAGGGCTCTACTCTGGAATCCCTCATTTGGTGGGATACCTGAGGTTAAAAAAGAAAACACCAACAATAAAAAAAAAAAAAGACTTCTTCCAGCCCACAGAATGACCCGAAACTCTTTGGACGGGGCCAAACCACCAGAGAGTAAGACTCGTCCATTTCCCATGACGTCACCCAGAAATTCCAAGACCATGAGTGACACGATATCCAGAGACAAAAACTTGAGCAGGCGCCTCACACGCCCTTCTTTCAAATCCCGTAGAGTTCTCCTCATGGTCTGTAGATCTGTCCTACCATACCTATGACCCGAAACATAAGCCGAGTTTGTGTTTTCAGACAACTGTCCAAACAGCCCTGGCCTACACAACGTACAGTCTCAGGCTTTTGAGCCAAACCTGAGGACTGTACTTGCCCTCTCCAAGGGAATTGTGTGTGCCCATTCCAATGGCCACAACCCTTCTAATAGGATAAACCTCCAAAGTCCCTATTCCATATCAATAGTGGTGGCTTCCCAGGAAAAGCAGGGGCAATCTGAGCCCAACTGAGTACCTACCTGCACTCAGACCCATAGACAGATGTCCCCAGAGGTAAAAAGGATAGAACAGGCCCCTAGGCACTAATCAGATCCATTGCTTTGGTTTCCAGGCATCTCTCCTCAGAGGCCTGGATTTCAAAAGCAGCATATAGCTCTTTCTTGACTCACCCATCAAAAAACATCTCATCTACACATGGGAAACTTGCCCGTTGGAGCTCTGTCTAAGCCTCTGTTTAGGAGAACCCTTTAAGGCCCCAGTGCCACCGCTTCATTCCAACGTCTCCATAGACACAAAAGCACAATCGGACCCACCCCAGGGGTGTCCATTTCAACTCAGCGTCCTCGGTTGCTCCCCACAGATCCAGGAGATCTATCCTGTCTTGTTTCTAGGAGACAATTGGAATGCAAGGTTGGCTACCCAGCCATCCATCCTTAGAACCCTGCTCAGAATCATTGGCCTGGAGCCAAACAACAGGTCTCAATTGTTCTGCAGAAGACTCTTTGCAGTTTGAAGCTTCTCACAACTCCCATCGTGGAAAAAACCCCATGGCCTCGTGGTGCCCCCCATTCATGAAGGGGCCATCAGGGACTGAAACTCCAACCTGAGCGATCGTCTGATCCTCGCCCTGACTTCAGATGTACGAGATTTCGATTCAGGTCTGTACATTGTGCCTGCCATGGCCTCACCCAGAAACCTAAGCCTAGCTTGTGTTCTCAGACTTTTGTCGTCACACTAGTGGCCCACAAGCCCTCCAGTTTGGCAATCCAGAACTACAATGCAGCACTCTGCCTGCCCTCCAGTAGAAACACATTGTCCTCTGGGGCTACCCAGTTACCCCAAATGAGGATCAACCTGCACCGACCTTGGCTGTACCCCAAATACATAGGCTGACCAGGGCACTAATGCCCTTTCTGACACAGCCTGAGCCTGGACCCCCTGCCCCCTCCCAGGCAGATGGCCGCACACTGAGCACATCGAGCCGCCATGGCCTTAGGTCGTCAGCTCTTCCCAACCTCGGTTTTCAGGTTTCAGAAACTAGAGCTTATCTCCTATCACTGCCCAGTTTTGAAGGTGATGCAGAAATCAGAACTCCTTCCGCATGGCAAGTAACCTTGTGGTTGGCATGTTGTCCAACGTTCAGTGTAGTTGAAACCAATGTGGCCCATAAGGCCCCGTCCATGCTCGTGGGCCACATTGGTTACAAACACACATTGTGACCCTCAGGCTGATCCCAGTCCTCAAGTAAGGCCACTCAGTGGTTGGATGAAGAGATAGCATATTGGGCTTGCCATGCCCCTAGGCCCCAATTTTCAACCATAGTTTGGGTTGTCTCTTCAGTCTTCCCCACGGCTTTGCTTTGGAATTCCTCTTTTGGTGGGACACCTGAGGTAACGAAACTGAAATGAGTCCTCCCATCCCACAGATTGACAAAAAGCAATTGGGAATCGGGCAAAATCCTCAGAGAGGAAGATTCGTCCATGGCCCATGAGGCCACCCGACATTCCTGGGCCATCGCTGATACAAAATCCAGAGACAGAAGCCTGAGCAAGCGCCTCAGACTCGCACTTTCTTCATATCCAGAAGAGTTCTTCTCATGGTTTGTAGATCGGGCCTGCCATACCTGCGTCCCCAAACCTAACCTGAGTTTGTGTTTTCAGACTCTGTTCTCAAAGTCTTTGGCCACACACCCTCCAGGCTGGGCCCCTGGAGCCACACATTAGGACTGTGCCTACCAATCCAAGGGAATTCTGCCCATTCCATGGTCTAAAATCGTACAAATTAGGAGAAACCTCCAAAGACCCTGAGGCCATCCGAATAGTGTAGGTGGCCCGGAACAAACAAGGGCTGTCTGATACCAGCTGATAATCGACCTCCACACATACCATAGATGGATGTCTCCAGAGAAGAAGATTGAACCAGGCAGGACCCTAGGCCATAATAGGATCCATTGCTTTGGGTTACAGGCATGTGTCCTCAAAAGCCTGATTCCAATACGAGCATAGGGGTTTTCCTGAGGCACCCATCAGAATTCATCTCGTCTCCCCAAGGAAACCTGTGCATGGGAGCCATGTCCAAAGCTAAGTAGAGTACTTCAGGGTCCCGGTTCCACCGCCCCGTTCCAAGGCCCTCATGGACACAAAAACACATTAGGACCCATCCTCAGGAAAGTCCATTTCAACTCAGCCACCCCGGTTGCTCCGGCAGAGCCATCAGATCTAAACTGTCTTGTTGCTAGGAGACAATTAGAATGCGAGGCGGGCTTCCCAGGCATCCATCCAACAACGGTGCTCTGGAGTCATTCCATATGGGATGTCCTGGAGCTGTCCAACAGGTCTCAATTGTCCCACAGAAGGAATCCTTGAAGGGGGCATCCCACAACCCCAACGTGGGAAAACCTCAATGGCCTCGAGATTCCGCTCCCTTCATGAAGCGGCCGTCATGCTCAGAAACTCCAACCTGAGCCAACGTCTGATCCTCGCCCTGACTTCAGATGAATGACATATTGGTTCAGATCTGCAGGGGGTACCTGCCGTGCCCTCGCCCTGAAACCCAAGTCTAGCCTGTCTTCTCAGACTTCCGTCCTCACACTCCTGGCCCCGAAGCCCTCAAGTTTGGCAATTCCGGACCCACAATGCAGCATTCTTACTGCCCTCTAGAAAAAAAATTATTGCCTCATGAGCTGCCCAGGCACCTTAAATGAGGATCAACCTACACAGCACTCGACTTTACCCAAATTATATAGTCTAACCAGGGCACTAATGCACTGTCGAACACAACCTGAGCCCGGACCTCCTGACAAACACCCAGAAAGCTGACCGCACACTGAGCACATAAAACCCGCCATGGCCTTAGGTCTCATCTCTTCCCTACCTCAGTTTTCAGGCTTCAGAACGGAGACCTTATCTCCAATCACTGCCCAGGGGTGAGTGTGATGCAGAAATCAGAACTCCTCCTTACCCATGGCAAGAACCCTTGTGGTTGGCACGTTGTCCAACGTTCAGTGTAGGAGAAACCAGCATTCACCCTGAGGCCCCGCCCATTCTTGAGTGCGACGAGGGCATACACACGCATTGTGACCCTCAGCAGGAGTCCTGTCCTCTAGTAAGTCCTCTCAGTGGCTGGATCATTAGATGTCATAATGGGCTTGACATGTCCCTAGGCCCCAATTTTTAACCAGATTTCTGATTGTCCAGTCGCCCCTCCCCAGGGCTCTACTCTGGAATCCCTCATTTGGTGGGACAACTGAGGTTAATAAAGAAAACACAAGAAAAAAAAATTGACTTCTTCCAGCCCACAGAATGACCCCAAACTCTTTGGACAGGGTCCAAACCACCTGAGAGTAAGACTCGTCCATTTCCCATGAAGTCACCCAGAAATTCCACGACCATGAGTGACACGATATCCAGAGATAAAAACGTGAGCAGGAGCCTCACACTCGCCCTTTATTCAAATCCCGAAGAGTTCTCCTCATGGTCTGTAGATCACTCCTGCCATACCTATGACCCGAAACATAAGCCGAGTTTGTGTTTTCAGACAACTGTCCAAACAGCCCGGGCCTACACAACCTACAGGCTCAGGCCCCTGGAGCCAAACCTGAGGACTGTACTTGCCCTCTCCAAGGGAATTGTGTGTGCCCATTCCAATGGCCACAACCCTTCTAATAGGGTAAACCTTCAAGGTCCCTGATCCATCTCAATAGTGGTGGCTTCCCAGGATAAACAGGGGCAATCTGAGCCCAAATGAGGACCTACCTGCACTCAGACCCATAGACAGATGTCCCCAGAGGTAAAAAGAAAAGAACAGGCCCCTAGGCACTAATCAGATCCATTGCTTTGGTTTCCAGGCATCTCTCCTCAAAGGCCCGATTTCAAAAGCAGCATATAGCTGCTTCTTGACTCACCCATCAGAAAACATCTCATCTACACATGGGAACCTTGCACGTTGGAGCTGTGTCAACGCCTCTGTTTAGGAGAACACTTTAGATCCCCAGTGCCACCGCTTCATTCCAAGGTCTCCATAGACACAAAAGCTCATTAGGACCCATCCCCAGGGGTGTCCATTTCAACTCAGCGTCCTAGGTTGCTCCTACAGATCCAGGAGATCTAACCTGTCTTGTTGCTAGGAGACAATTGGAATGAGAGGTGGGCTACCCAGCCATCCATCCTTAGAACCCTGCTCAGAATCATTGGCCTGGAGCCAAACAACAGGTCTCAATTGTCCTGCAGAAGACACTCTGCAGTTTGGAGGTTCTCACAACTCCCATCGTGGGAAAATCCCCATGGCCTCGTGATGCCCCCCCATTCATGAAGGGGCCATCAGAGACAGAAACTCCAACCTGAGTGATCGTCTGATCCTCGCCCTGACTTCAGAGGCACGAGATCTCGATTCAGGTCTGTAGATTGTGCCTACCATGGCCTCACCCAGAAACCTAAGCCTAGCTTGTGTTCTCAGACTTTTGTCGTCACACTAGTGGCCCACAAGCCCTCCAGTTTGGCAATCCAGAACTAAAATGCAGCACTCTGCCTGCCCTCCAGAAGAAACACATTGTCCTCTGGGGCTACCCAGTAACCCCAAATGAGGATCAAACTTCACCGACCTTGGCTGGACCCCAAATACATAGCCTGACCAGGGCACTAATGCCCTTTCTGACACAGCCTGAGCCTGGACCCCCTGGCCCCTCCCAGGCAGCTGGCCGCACACTGAGCACATTGAGCCGCCATGGCCTTAGGTCGTCAGCTCTTCCCAACCTCGGTTTTCAGGTCTCAGAAACTAGACCTTATCTCTTATCACTGCCCAGGTTTGAAGGTGATGCAGAAATCAGAACTCCTTCCGCATGGCAAGAAACCTTGTGGTTGGCATGTTGTCCAACGTTCAGTGTAGTTGAAACCAATGTGGCCCATAAGGCCCCGTCCATGCTCGTGGGCCACATTGGTTACAAACACAAATTGTGACCCTCAGGCTGAGCCCAGTCCTCAAGTAAGGCCACTCAGTGGCTGGATGAAGAGATAGCATATTGGGCTTGCCATGCCCCTAGGCCCCAATTTTTAACCATAGTTTGGGTTGTCCCCCACGGCTTTGCTTTGGAATTCCTCTTTTGGTGGGACACCTGAGGTAACGAAACTGAAATGATCCTCCCATCCCACAGATTGACAAAAAGCAATTGGGAATCGGGCCAAATCCTCAGAGAGGAAGATTCGTCCATGGCCCATGAGGCCACCCTTCATTCCTTGGCCATCGCTGATACAATATCCAGAGACAGAAGCCTGAGCAAGCGCCTCAGACTCGCACTTTATTCATATCCTGAAGAGTTCTTCTCATGGTTTGTAGATCGGGCCTGCCATACCTACGTCCCCAAACCTAAGCTGAGTTTGTGTTTTCAGACTCTGTCCTCAAAGTCTTGGGCCACACACCCTCCAGGCTGGGCCCCTGGAGCCACACATTAGGATTGTGCCTAACAATCCATCGGAATTCTGCCCATTCCATGGTCCAAAATCGTACAAATTAGGAGAAACCTCCAAAGACCCTGAGGCCATTCCAATAGTGTAGGTCGCCCGGAACAAACAAGGGCTGTCTGACACCAGCTGATAATCGACCTCCACTCATACCATAGATGGATGTCCCCAGAGAAGAAGATTGATCCAGACAGGACCCTAGGCCATAATAGGATCCATTGCTTTGGGTTACAGGCATGTGTCCTCAAAAGCCTGATTCCAATAAGAGCATAGGTGATTTCCTGAGGCACCCATCAGAAATCATCCTGTCACCACAAGGAAACCTGTGCATGGGAGCCATGTCCATAGCTTAGGAGAGTACTCCAGGGTCCCGGTGCCACCGCCCCAATCCAAGGCCCTCATGGACAGAAAAACACATTAGGACCCATCCTCAGGAAAGTCCATTTCAACTCAGTCACCCCGGTTGCTCTGGCAGAGCCATCACATCTAAACTGTCTTGTTGCTAGGAGACAATTGGAATGCGAGGCGGGCTTCCCAGGCGTTCATCCGCGAACGGTGCTCTGGAGTCATTCCATATGGGATGTCCTGGAGCTGTCCAACAGGTCTCTATTGTCCCGCAGAAGGAATCCTTGAAGGGGGCATCCCACAACTCCCAACGTGGGAAAACCTCAATGTTCTCGAGATTCCGCTCCCTTCATGAAGCGGCCGTCATGCACAGAAACTCCAACCTGAGCCAACGTCTGATCATCGCCCTGACTTCAGATGAATGACATATTGGTTCAGATCTGCAGGGGGTACCTGCCGTGCCCTCGGCCTGAAACCCAAGTCTAGCTTGTCTTCTCAGACTTCCGTCCTCACACTCCTGGCCCCGAAGCCCTCAAGTTTGGCAATTCCGGACCCACAATGCAGCACTCTGCCTGCCCTCTAGAAAAAAAATTATTGCCTCATGAGCTGCCCAGGCACCTTAAATGAGGGTAAACCTTCACAGCACACGACTTTACCCGAATTATATAGTCTAACCAGGGCACTAATGCACTGTCGGACACAACCTGAGCCCGGACCTCCTGACCAACACCCGGAAAGCAGACCGCACATTGAGCACATAAAACCCGCCATGGCCTTAGGTCATCATCTCTTCCCTACCTCAGTTTTCAGGCTTCAGAACCGAGACCTTATCTCCAATCACTGCCCAGGGGTGAGTGTGATGCAGAAATCAGAACTCCTCCTTACCCATGGCAAGAACCCTTGTGGTTGGACGTTGTCCAACGTTCAGTGTAGGAGAAACCAGCACTCACCCTGAGGCCCCGCCTATTCTTGAGTGCGACGAGGGCATACACACGCATTGTGACCCTCAGCATGAGTCCTGTCCTCTAGTAAGTCCTCTCAGTTGCTGGACCATTAGATGTCATAAAGGGCTACACATGTCCCTAGGCCCCAATTTTTAACCAGATTTCTGATTGTCCATTCGCCCCTTCCCAGGGCTCTACTCTGGAGTCCCTCATTTGGTGTGACACCTGAGGTTTAAAAAGAAAACAACAACAACAACAAAAAAATACTGACTACTTCCAACCCACAGAATGACCCCAAACTCTTTGGACGGGGCCAAACCACCAGAGAGTAAGACTCGTCCATTTCCCATGAGTCACACAGATATTCCACAACCATGAGTGACACGATATCCAGAGACAAAAACTTGAGCAGGAGCCTCACACTCGCCCTTCTTTCAAATGCCGAAGAGTTCTCCTCATGGTCTGTGGATCAGTCCTGCCATACCTATGACCCGAAACATAAGCCGAGTTTGTGTTTTCAGACAACTGTCCGAACAGCCCTGGTCTACACAACCTACAGGCTCAGGCACCCGGAGCCAAACCTGAGGACTGTACTTGCCCTCTCCAAGGGAATTGTGTGTGCCAATTCCAATGGCCACAACCCTTCTAATAGGATAAACCTCCAAAATCCCTGATCCATCTCAATATTGGTGGCTTCCTAGGAAAAACAGGGGCAATCTGAGCCCAACTGAGCACCTACCTGCACTCAGACCCATAGAAAGATATCCCCAGAGGTAAAAAGGAAAGAACAGGCCCCTAGGCACTAATCAGATCCATTGCTTTGGTTTCCAGGCATCTCTCCTCAGAGGCCTGGATTTCAAAAGCAGCATATAGCTGTTTCTTGACTCACCCATCAGAAAACATCTCATCTACACATGGGAAACTTGCACGTTGGAGCTGTGTCAAAGCCTCTGTTTAGGAGAACCCTTTAGGGCCCCAGTGCCACCGCTTCATTCCAAGGTCTCCATAGACACAAAAGCACATTAGGACCCATCCCCAGGGGTGTTCATTTCAACTCAGTGTCCTCGGTTGCTCCCCAGAGATCCAGGACTTCTAACTTGTCTTGTTGCTAGGAGACAATTGGAATGCGAGGTGGGCTACCCAGCCATCCATCCTTAGAACCCTGCTCAGAATCATTGGCCTGGAGCCAAACAGCAGGTCTCAATTGTCATACAGAAGACTCTCTGCAGTATGGAGCTACTCACAACGCCCATCGTGGGAAAACCCCCATGGCCTCGTGATGCCCCCCCCCATTCCTGAAGGGGCCATCAGGGACAGAAACTCCAACCTGAGAGATCGTCTGATCCTCGCCCTGACTTCAGATGCACGAGATCTCGATTCATGTCTGTAGATTGTGCCTGCCATGGCCTCACCCAGAAATCTAGGCCGAGATTGTGTTCTCAGACTTTGTCGTCAGACTACTGGCCCACAAGCCCTCCAGTTTGGCAATCCAGAACTATAATGCAGCACTCTGCCTGACCTCCAAAAGAAATACATTGTCTTCTGGGGCTACCCAGTAATCCCAAATGAGGATCAACCTGCACCGACATAGGCTGACCCCTAATACATAGGCTGACTAGGGCACTAATGCCCTTTCTGACACAGCCTGAGCCTGGAACCCCATGGCCCCTCCTAGACAGCAGGCCGAACACTGAGCACATCGAGCCGCCCCTGGCCTTAGGTTGTCATCTGTTCCCAACCTCGATTTTCAGGTTTCAGAACCTAGACCTTATCTCCAATCACTGCCCAGGGTTGAAGGTGATGCAGAAATCAGAACTCCTTACCCATGGCAAGAAACCTTGTGGTTGGCATGTTGTCCACGTTCAGTGTAGTTGAAACCAGTGTGGCCCATGAGGCCCCGCCCATGGTCGTGGGCCACATTGGTCACAAACACACATTGTGACCCTCAGACTGAGCCCAGTCCTCAAGTAAGGCCACTCAGTGGCTGGATGAAGAGATAGCATATTGGGCTTGCCATGCCCCTAAGCCCCAATTTTTAACCATAGTTCGGGTTGCCCCTTCAGTCTTCCCCACGGCTTGGCTTTGGAATTCCTCTTTTGGTGGGACACCTGAGGTAACAAAACTGAAATGAGTCCTCCCATCCCACAGATTGACGAAAAGCAATTGGGAATCAGGCCAAATCCTCAGAGAGGAAGATTCGTCCATGGCCCATGAGGCCTCCCCGACATTCCACGGCCATCGCTGATACAAAATCCAGAGACAAAAGCCTGAGCAAGCGCCTCAGACTCGCACTTTCTTCATATCCTGAAGAGTTCTTCTCATGGTTTGTAGATCGGGCCTGCCATACCTACGTCCCTAAACCTAAGCTGAGTTTGTGTTTTCAGACTTCTGTCCTCAAAGTCTTGGTCTACACACCCTCCAGGCTGGGCCCTTGGAGCCACTCATTAGGACTGTTCCTACCAATCCATGGGAATTCTACCCATTCCATGGTCCAAAATCGTACAAATTTGGTGAAACCTCCAAAGTCCCTGAGGCTATCCCAATAGTGTAGGTCGCCCAGAACAAACAAGGGCTGTCTGACACTAGCTGATAATCGACCTCCACTCATACCATAAATGGATGTCCCCAGAGAAGAAGATTGAACCAGACAGGACCCTAGGCCATAATAGGATCCATTGCTTTGGGTTACAGGCATGTGTCCTCAAAAGCCTGATTCCAATACGAGCATAGGGGTTTTCCTGAGGCACCCAACAGAACTCATCTCGTCTCCACAAGGAAACCTGTGCATGGGAGCCATGTCCAAAGCTTAGGAGAGTACTTCAGGGTCCCGTAGCCACCGCCCCATTCCAAGGCCCTCATGGTCAGAAAAGCACATTAGGGCCCAACCTCAGGAAAGTCCATTTCAACTCAGCCACCCCGGTTGCTCCGGCAGAGCCATCAGATCTAAACTGTCTTGTTGCTAGGAGACAATTGGAATGCGAGGCGGTCTTCCCAGGCATCCATCCACGAAGTGTGCTCTGGAGTCATTCCATATGGGATGTCCTGGAGCTGTCCAACAGGTCTCAATTGTCCCGCAGAAGGAATACTTGAAGGGGGCATCCCACAACTCCCAACGTGGGAAAACCTCAATGGCCCCGATATTCCGCTCCCTTCATGAAGCGGCCGTCATGCCCAGAAACTCCAACCTGAGCCAACGTCTGATCCTCGCCCTGACTTCAGATGCATGAGATATTGGTTGAGATCTGCAGGGGGTACCTGCCGTGCCCTCGCCCTTAAACCCAAGTCTAGCTTATCTTCTCAGACTTCCGTCCTCACACTCCTGGCCCCGAAGCCCTCAAGTTTGGCAATTCCGGACCCACAATGCAGCACTCTGCCTGCCCTCTAGAAAAAAAATTAGTGCCTCATGAGCTGCCCAGGCACCTTAAATGAGGATCAACCTACGCAGCACTCGACTTTACCCAAATGATATAGTCTAACCTGGGCACTAATGCACTGTCGAACACAACCTGAGCCCGGACCTCCTGAACAACACCCAGAAAGCTGACCAAACACTGAGCACATAAAACCCGCCATGGCCTTAGGTCATCATCTCTTCCCTACCTCAATTTTCAGGCTTCAGATCCGAGACCTTATCTCCAATCACTGCCCAGGGGTGAGTGTGATGCAGAAATCAGAACTCCTCCTTACCCATGGCAAGAACCCTTGTGGTTGGCACGTTGTCCAACGTTCAGTGTAGGAGAAACCAGCATTCACCCTGAGGCCCCGCCTATTCTTGAGTGCGACGAGGGCATACACACGCATTGTGACCCTCAGCATGAGTCCTGTCCTCTAGTAAGTCCTCTCAGTGGCTGGACCATTAGATGTCATACTGGGCTTGACATGTCCCTAGGCCCCAATTTTTAACCAGATTTCTGATTGTCCAGTCGCCCCTCCCCAGGGCTCTACTCTGGAATCCCTCATTTGGTGGGACACCTGAGGTTAAAAAAGAAAACAACAACAACAACAACAACAACAAAAACGGAATTCTTCCAGCCCACAGAATGACCCAAAACTCTTTGGACGGGGCCAAACCACCAGAGAGTAAGACTCGTCCATTTCCCATGAAGTCACCCAGAAATTCCACCACCATGAGTGACACGATATCCAGAGACCAAAACTTCAGCAGGAGCCTCACACTCGCCCTTCTTTCAAATCCCGAAGAGTTCTCCTCATGGTCTGTGGGTCAGTCCTGCCATACCTATGACCCGAAACATAAGCCGAGTTTGTGTTTTCAGACAACTGTCCAAACAGCCCTGGCCTACACAACCTACAGGCTCAGGCCCCTGGAGCCAAACCTGAGGACTGTACTTGCCCTCTCCAAGGGAATTTTGTGTGCCCATTCCAATGGCCACAACCCTTCTAATAGGATAAACCTCCAAAGTCCCTGATCCATCTCAATAGTGGTGGCTTCCCAGGAAAAAACAGGGGCAATCTGAGTCCAACTGAGCACCTACCTGCACTCAGACCCATAGACAGATGTCCCCAGAGGTAAAAAGGAAAGAACAGGCCCCTAGGCACTAATCAGATCCATTGCTTTGGTTTCCAGGCATCTCTCCTCGTAGGCCTGGATCTCAAAAGCAGCATATAGCTGTTTCTAGACTCACCCATCAGAAAACATCTCATCTACACATGGGAAACTTGCACGTTGGAACTGTGTCAAAGCCTCTGTTTAGGAGAAGCCTTTAGGGCCCCAGTGCCACCACTTCATTCCAAGGTCTCCATAGACACAAAAGCACATTAGGACCCATCCCCAGGGGTGTCCATTTCAACACAGCGTCCTCGGATGCTCCCCAAAGATCCAGGAGATCTTACCTGTCTTGTTGCTAGGAGACAATTGGAATGCGAGGTGGGATACCAAGCCATCCATCTTCAGAACCCTGCTCAGAATCATTAGCCTGGAGCCATACAACAGATCTCAATTGTCCTGCAGAAGACTCTCTGCAGTTTGGAGCTTCTCACAACTCCCATCGTGGGTAAACCCCCATGGCCTCGTGATGCCCCCCCATTCATGAAGGGGCCGTCAGGGGCAGAAACTCCAAACTGAGCAATCGTCTGATCCTCGCCCTGACTTCAGACGCACGAGATCTCGATTCAGGGCTGTAGATTGTGCCTGCCATGGCCTCACCAAGAAACCTAAGCCCAGCTTGAGTTCTCAGAATTTGTCGTCAGACTACTGGCCCACAAGCCCTCCAGTTTGGCAATCCAGAACTACAACGCAGCATTCTGCCTACCCTCCAGAAGAAAAAACATTGTCCTCTGGGGCTACCCAGTAACCCCAAATGAGGATCAACCTGCACCGACCTTGGCTGTACTCCAAATACATAGGCTGACGGGGGCACTAATGCCCTTTCTGACACAGCCTGAGCCTGGACCTCCTGGCCCCTCCCAGACAGCTGGCCGCTCACTGAGCACATCGAGCCACCATGGCCTTAGGTCGTCATCTATTCCAACCTCGGTTTTCAGGTTTCAGAACCTAGACCTTATCTCCAATCACTGCCCAGGGTTGAAGGTGATGCAGAAATCAGAACTCCTTCCCCATGGCAAGAAACCCTTGGTTGGCATGTTGTCCAACGTTCAGTGTAGTTGAAACCAGTGTGGCCCTTGAGGCCCCGCCCATGCTCGCGGGCCACAATGGTCACAAATACACATTGTGACCCTCAGGCTGAGCCCAGTCCTCAAGTAAGGCCACTCAGTGGCTGGATGAAGAGATAGCATATTGGGCTTGCCATGCCCCTATGCCCCAATTTTTAACCATAGTTCGGGTTGTTCCTTCAGTCTTCCGCACGGCTTGGCTTTGGAATTCCTCTTTTGATGGGACACCTGAGGTAACAAAACTGAAATGAGTCCCCCCATCCCACAGATTGACGAAAAGCAATTGGGAATCGGGCCAAATCCTCAGAGAGGAAGATTCGTCCATGGCCCATGAGGCCTCCCCGACATTCCACGGCCATCGCTGATACAAAATCCAGAGACAAAAGCCTGAGCAAGCGCCTCAGACTCCAACTTACTTCATATCCTGAAGAGTGCTTCTCATGGTTTGTAGATCGGGCCTGCCATACCTACGTCCCTAAACCTAAGATGAGTTTGTGTTTTCAGAGTTCTGTCCTCAAAGTCTTGGGCCACACACCCTCCAGGCTGGGCCCTTGGAGCCACACATTAGGACTGTGCCTAACAATCCATGGGAATTCTGCCCATTCCATGGTCCAATATCGTACAAATTAGGAGAAACCTCCAAAGTCCCTGAGGCCATCCCAATAGTGTAGGTCGCCCGGAACAAAAAAGGGCTGTCTGACACCAGCTGAATAATCGACCTCCACTCATACCATAGATGGATGTCCCCAGAGAAGAAGATTGAACCAGACAGGACCCTAGGCCATAATAGGATCCATTGCTTTGGGTTACAGGCATGTGTCCTCAAAAGCCTGATTCCAATACGAGCATAGGGGTTTTCCTGAGGCACCCATCAGAACTCATGTCGTATCCACAAGGAAACCAGTGCATGGGAGATATGTCCAAAGCTTAGGAGAGTACTTCAGGGTCCCGTAGCCACCGCCCCATTCCAAGGCCCTCATGGTGAGAAAAACACATTAGGGCCCATCCTCAGGAAAGTCCATTTCAACTCAGTCACCCTGGTTGCTCCGGCAGAGCCACCAGATCTAAACTGTCTTGTTGCTAGGAGACAATTGGAATGTGAGGCGGGCTTCCCAGGCATCCATCCACGAACGGTGGTCTGGAGTCATTCCATATGGGATGTCCTGTAGCTGTCCAACAGGTCTCAATTGTCCCGCAGAAGGAATCCTTGAAGGGGGCATCCCAAAACTCCCAACGGGGGAAAACCTCAATGGCCCCGAGATTCCGCTCCCTTCATGAAGCGGCCGTCATGCACAGAAACTCCAACCTGAGCCA
Source organism: Mustela nivalis (assembly GCF_964662115.1). Lineage (NCBI taxonomy): Eukaryota > Metazoa > Chordata > Mammalia > Carnivora > Mustelidae > Mustela > Mustela nivalis. Next base: position 107,973 of record NW_028135683.1, read on the forward strand.
ACGTCTGATCCTCGCCCTGACTTCAGATGCATGAGATATTGGTTCAGATCTGCAGGGGGTACCTACCGTGCCCTCGCCCTGAAACCCAAGTCTAGCTTGTCTTCTCAGACTTCCGTCCTCACACTCCTGGCCCCGAAGCCCTCAAGTTTGGCAATTCCGGACCCACAATGCAGCACTCTGCCTGCCCTCTAGAAAAAGAATTATTGCCTCATGAGCTGCCCAGGCACCTTAAATGAGGATAAACCTACACAGCAATCGACTTTACCCAAATGATATAGTCTAACCTGGGCACTAATGCACTGTCGAACACAACCTGAGCCCGGACCTCCTGACCAACACCCAGAAAGCTGACCAAACACTGAGCACATAAAACCCGCCATGGCCTTAGGTCATCATCCCTTCCCTACCTCAGTTTTCAGGCTTCAGATCCGAGATCTTATCTCCAATCACTGCCCAGGGGTGAGTGTGATGCAGAAATCAGAACTCCTCCTTACCCATGGTAAGAACCCTTGTGGTTGGCACGTTGTCCAACGTTCAGTGTAGGAGAAACCAGCATTCACCCTGAGGCCCCGCCCATTCTTGAGTGCGACGAGGGCATACACACGCATTGTGACCCTCAGCATGAGTCCTGTCCTCTAGTAAGTCCTCTCAGTGGCTGGACCATTAGATGTCATAATGGGCATGACATGTCCCTAGGCCCCAATTTTTAAACAGATTTCTGATTGTCGAGTCGCCCCTCCCCAGGGCTCTACTCTGGAATCCCTCATTTGGTGGGACACCTGAGGTTAAAAAAGAAAACAACAACAACAACAACAACAACAAAACGGACTTCTTCCAGCCCACAGAATGACCCCAAACTCTTTGGACGGGGCCAAACCACCAGAGAGTAAGACCCGTCCATTTCCCATGAAGTCACCCAGAAATTCCACGACCATGAGTGACACGATATCCAGAGACAAAAACTTGAGAAGGAGCCTCACACTCGCCCTTCTTTCAAATCCCGAAGAGTTCTCCTCATGGTTTGTAGGTCAGTCCTGCCATACCTATGACCCGAAACATAAGCCGAGTTTGTGTTTTCAGACAACTGTCCAAACAGCCCTGGCCTACACAACCTACAGGCTCAGGCCCCGGAGCCAAACCTGAGGACTGTACTTGCCCTCTCCAAGGGAATTGTGTGTGCCCATTCCAATGGCCACAACCATTCTAATAGGATAAACCTCCAAAGTCCCTGATCCATCTCAATAGTGGTGGCTTCCCAGGAAAAAACAGGGGCAATCTGAGCCCAACTGAGCACCTACCTGCACTAGACGCATAGACAGATGTCCCCAGAAGTAAAAATAAAGAACAGGCCCCTAGGCACTAATCAGATCCAATGCTTTGGTTTCCAGGCATCTCTCCTCAGAGGCCTGGATTTCAAAAGCAGCATATAGCTGTTTCTAGACTCACCCATCAGAAAACATCTCATCTACACATGGGAAACTTGCACGTTGGAGCTGTGTCAAAGCCTCTGTTTAGGAGAACCCTTTAGGGCCCCAGTGCCACCGCTTCATTCCAAGGTCTCCATAGACACAATAGCACATTAGGACCCATCCCCAGGGGTGTCCATTTCAAATCAGCGTCCTCGGTTGCTCCCCACAGATCCAGGAGATATAACCTGTCTTGTTGCTAGGAGACAATTGGAATGCGAGGTGGGCTACCCAGCCATCCATCCTTAGAACCCTGCTCAGAATCATTGGCCTGGAGCCATACAACAGGTCTCATTGTCCTGCAGAAGACTCTCTGCAGTTTGGAGCTTCTCACAACTCCCATCGTGGGTAAACCCCCATGGCCTCGTGATGCCCCCCCATTCATGAAGGGGCCATCATGGGCAGAAACTCCAACCTGAGCATTCGTCTGAACCTCGCCCTGACTTCAGATGCACGAGATCTCGATTCAGGGCTGTAGATTGTGCCTGCCATGGCCTCACCCAGAAACCTAAGCCTAGCTAGTGTTCTCAGACTTTTGTCGTCAGACTACTGGCCCACAAGCCCTCCAGTTTGGCAATCCAGAACCACAACGCAGCACTCTGCCTGCCCTCCAGAAGAAAAATCATTGTCCTCTGGGGCTACCCAGTAACCCCAAATGAGGATCAACCAGCACCGATCTTCGCTGTACCCCAAATACATAGGCTGACCAGGGCACTAATGCACTTTCTGACACAGCCTGAGCCTGGACCTCCTGGCCCCTCCCAGACAGCTGGCCTCACACTGAGCACATCGAGCCACCATGGCCTTAGGTCGTCATCTCTTCCCAACCTCGGTTTTCAGGATTCAGAAACTAGACCTTATCTCCAATCACTGCCCAGGGTTGAAGGTGATGCAGAAATCAGAACTCCATCCCCATGGCAAGAAACCCTTGGTTGGCATGTTGTCCAACGTTCAGTGTAGTTGAAACCAGTGTGGCCCTTGAGGCCCCGCCCATGCTCGCGGGCCACATTGGTCACAAACACACATTGTGACCCTCAGGCTGAGCCCAGTCCTCAAGTAAGGCCACTCAGTGGCTGGATGAAGAGATATCATATTGGGCTGGCCATGCCCCAGGCCCCAATTTTTAACCATAGTTTGGGTTATCCCTTCAGTCTTCCGCACGGCTTGGCTTTGGAATTCCTCTTTTGGTGGGACACCTGAGGTAACAAAACTGAAATGAGTCCTCCCATCCCACATATTGACGATAAGCAATTGGAAATTGGGCCAAATCCTCAGAGTGGAAGATTAGTCCATGGCCCATGAGGCCTCCCCGACATTCCCCGGCCATCGCTGATACAAAATCCAGAGACAAAAGCCTGAGCAAGCGCCTCAGACTCGCACTTACTTCATATCCTGAAGAGTTCTTCTCATGGTTTGTAGATCGGGCCTGCCATACCTACGTCCCCAAACCTAAGCTGAGTTTGTGTTTTCAGACTTGTGTCCTCAAAGTCTTGGGCCACACACCCACCAGGCTGGGCCCTTGGAGCCACACATTAGGACTGTTCCTACCAATCCATGGGAATTCTGCCCATTCCATGGTCCAATATCGTACAAATTAGGAGAAACCTCCAAAGTCCCTGAGGCCATCCCAATAGTGTATGTCGCCCGGAACAAACAAGGGCTGTCTAACACCAGCTGATAATCGACCTCCACTCATAGCATAGGTGGATGTCCGCAGAGAAGAAGATTGAACCATACAGGACCCTAGGCCATAATAGGATCCATTGCTTTGGGTTACAGGCATGTGTCCTCAAAAGCCTGATTCCAATACGAGCATAGGGGTTTTCCTGAGGCACCCATCAGAACTCATCTCGTTTCCACAAGGAAACCTGTGCATGGGAGCCATGTCCAAAGCTTAGGAGAGTACTTCAGGGTCCCGGTGCCACCGCCCCATTCCAGGGCCCTCATGGACAGAAAAACACATTAGGGCCCAACCTCAGGAAAGTCCATTTCAACTCAGCCACCCCGGTTGCTCCGGCAGAGCCTTCAGATCTAAACTGTCTTGTTCCTAGGGGACAATTGGAATGCGAGGCGGGCTTCCCAGGCATCCATCCACCAACGGTGCTCTGGAGTCATTCCATATGGGATGTCCTGGAGCTGTCCAACAGATCTCAATTGTCCCGCAGAAGGAATCCTTGAAGGGGGCATCCCACAACTCCCAACGTGGGAAAACCTTAATGGCCCCGAGTTTCTGCTCCCTTCATGAAGCGGCCGTCATGCACAGAAACTCCAACCTGAGCCAACGTCTGATCCTCGCACTGACTTCAGATGAATGACATACTGGTTCAGATCTGCAGGGGGTACATGCCGTGCCCTCGCCCTGAAACCCAAGTATAGCTTGTCTTCTCAGACTTCCGTCATCACACTCCTGGCCCCGAAGCCCTCAAGTTTGGCAATTCCGGACCCACAATGCAGCACTCTGCCTGCCCTCTAGAAAAAAAATTATTGCCTCATGAGCTGCCCAGGCACTTTAAATGAGGATAAACCTACACAGCACTCGACTTTACCCAAATGATATAGTCTAACCTGGGCACTAATGCACTGTCGAACACAACCTGAGCCCGGACCTCCTGACCAACACCCAGAAAGCTGACCGCACACTGAGCACATAAAACCCGCCATGGCCTTAGGTCATCATCTCTACCCTACCTCAGTTTTCAGGCTTCAGATCTGAGACCTTATCTCCAATCACTGCCCAGGGGTGAGTGTGATGCAGGAATCAGAACTCCTCCTTACCCATGGCAAGAACCCTTGAGGTTGGCACGTTGTCCAACGTTCAGTGTAGGAGAAACCAGCATTCACCCTGAGTCCCCGCCCATTCTTGAGTGCGACGTGGGCATACACACGCAATGTGACCCTCAGCATGAGTCCTGTCCTAGTAAGTCCTCTCAGTGGCTGGACCATTAGATGTCATAATGGGCTTGACATGTCCCTAGGCTCCAATTTTTAAACAGATTTATGATTGTCCAGTCGCCCTTCCCCAGGGCTCTACTCTGGAATCCCTCATTTAGTGGGACACCTGAGGTTAAAAAAGAAAACAACAACAACAACAACAACAACAAAACGGACTTCTTCCAGCCCACAGAATGACCCCAAACTCTTTGGACGGGGCCAAACCACCAGAGAGTAAGACTCGTCCATTTTCCATGAAGTCACCCAGAAATTCCACGACCATGAGTGACACGATATCCAGAGACAAAAACTTGAGCAGGAGCCTCACACTCGCCCTTCTTTCAAATCCCGAAGAGTTCTCCTCATGGTCTGTAGGTCAGTCCTGCCATACCTATGACCCGAAACATAAGCCGAGTTTGTGATTTCAGACAACTGTCCAAACAGCCCTGGCCTACACAACCTACAGGCTCAGGCCCCTGGAGCCAAACCTGAGGACTGTACTTGCCCTCTCCAAGGGAATTGTGTGTGCCCATTCCAATGGCCACAACCCATCTAATAGGATAAACCTCCAAAGTCCCTGATCCATCTCAATAGTGGTGGCTTCCCAGGAAAAAACAGGGGCAATCTGAGCCCAACTGAGCACCTACCTGCACTCAGACCCATAGACAGATGTCCCCAGAGGGAAAAAGGAAAGAACAGGCCCCTAGGCACTAATCAGATCCATTGCTTTGGTTTCCAGGCATCTCTCGTCAGAGGCCTGGATTTCAAAAGCAGCATATAGCTGTTTCTACACTCACCCATCAGAAACATCTCATCTACACATGGGAAAATTGCACGTTGGAGTTGTGTCAAAGCCTCTGTTTAGGAGAACCCTTTAGGGCCCCAGTGCCACCGCTTCATTCCAAGGTCTCCATAGACACAAAAGCACATTAGGACCCATCCCCAGGGGTGTCCATTTCAACTCAGCATCCTCGGTTGCTCCCCACAGATCCATGAGATATAACCTGTCTTGTTGCTAGGAGACAATTGGAATGCGAGGTGGGCTACCCAGCCATCCATTCTTAGAACCCTGCTCAGAATCATTGGCCTGGAGCCATACAACAGGTCTCAATTGTCCTGCAGAAGACTCTCTGCAGTTTAGAGCTTCTCACAATTCCCATCGTGGGAAAACCCCCATGGCCTCGTGATGCCCCCCCCATTCATGAAGGGGCCATCATGGGCAGAAACTCCAACCTGAGCAATCGTCTGAACCTCGCCCTGACTTCAGATGCACGAGATCTCGATTCAGGGCTGTAGATTGTGCCTGCCATGGCCTCACCCAGAAACCTAAGCCTAGCTTGTGTTCTCAGACTTTTGTCGTCAGACTACTGGCCCACAAGCCTTCCAGTTTGGCAATCCAGAACTACAATGCAGCACTCTGCCTGCCCTCCAGAAGAAAAAACATTGTCCTCTGGGGCTACCCAGTAACCCCAAATGAGGATCAACCTGCACCGACCTTGGCTGTACCCCAAATACATAGGTTGACCAGGGCACTAATGCCCTTTCTGACATAGCCTGAGCCTGGATCTCCTGACCCCTCCCAGACAGCTGGCCGCACACTGAGCAAATCGAGGCACCGTGGCCTTAGGTCGTCATCTCTTCCCAACCTCGGTTTTCAGGTTTCAGAACCTAGACCTTATCTCCAATCACTGCCCAGGGTTGAAGGTGATGCAGAAATCAGAACTCCTTCCCCATGGCAAGAAACCCTTGGTTGGCATGTTGTCCAACGTTCAGTGTAGTTGAAACCAGTGTGGCCCTTGAGGCCCCGCCCATGCTCGCGGGCCACATTGGTCACAAACACACATTGTGACCCTCAGGCTGAGCCCAGTCCTCAAGTAAGGCCACTCAGTGGCTGGATGAAGAGATAGCATATTGGGCTTGCCATGCCCCTAGGCACCAATTTTTAACCATAGTTCGGGTTGTCCCTTCAGTCTTCCGCACGGCTTGGCTTTGGAATTCCTCTTTTGGTGGGACACCTGAGGTAACAAAACTGAAATGAGTCCTCCCATCCCACAGATTGACGAAAAGCAATTGGGAATCGGGCCAAATCCTCAGAGAGGAAGATTCGTCCATGGCCCATGAGGCCTCCCCGACATTCCACGGCCATCGCTGATATAAAATCCAGAGACAAAAGCCTGAGCAATTGCCTCAGACTCGCACTTACTTCATATCCTGAAGAGTTCTTCTCATGGTTTGTAGATCGGGCCTGCCATACCTACGTCCCTAAACCTAAGCTGAGTTTGTGTTTTCAGAGTTCTGTCCTCAAAGTCTTGGGCCACACACCCTCCAGGCTGGGCCCTTGGAGCCACACATTAGGACTGTGCCTACCAATCCATGGGAATTCTGCCCATTCCATGGTCCAAAATCGTACAAATTAGGAGAAACCTCCAAAGTCCCTGAGGCCATCCCAATAGTGTAGGTCGCCCGGAACAAAAAAGGGCTGTCTGACACCATTGATAATCGACCTCCACTCATACCGTAGATGGATGTCCCCAGAGAAGAAGATTGAACCAGACCGGACCCTAGGCCATAATAGGATCCATTGCTTTGGGTTACAGGCATGTGTCCTCAAAAGCCTGATTCCAATACGAGCATAGGGGTTTTCCTGAGGCACCCATCAGAACTCATCTCGTCTCCACAAGGAAACCTGTGCATGGGAGCCATGTCCAAAGCTTAGGAGAGTACTTCAGGGTCCCGTAGCCACCGCCCCATTCCAAGGACCTCATGGTCAGAAAAACACATTAGGGCCCATCCTCAGGAAAGTCCATTTCAACTCAGCCACCCTGGTTGCTCCGGCAGAGCCATCAGATCTAAACTGTCTTGTTGCTAGGAGACAATTGGAATGCGAGGCGGGCTTCCCAGGCATCCATCCACCAACGGTGCTCTGGAGTCATTCCATATGGGATGTCCTGGAGCTGTCCAACAGGTCTCAATTGTCCCGCAGAAGGAATCCTTGAAGGGGGCATCCCACAACTCCCAACGTGGGAAAACCTCAATGGCCCCGAGATTCCGCTCCCTTCATGAAGCGGCTGTCATGCACAGAAACTCCAACCTGAGCCAACGTCTGATCCTCGCCCTGACTTCAGATGCATGAGATATTGGTTCAGATCTGCAGGGGGTACTGCCGTGCCCTCGCCCTGAAACCCAAGTCTAGCTTGTCTTCTCAGACTTCCGTTCTCACACTCCTGGCCCCAAGGCCTCAAGTTTGGCAATTCCGGACCCACAATGCAGCACTCTGCCTGCCCTCTAGAAAAAAAATTATTGCCTCATGAGCTGCCCAGGCACCTTAAATGAAGATAAACCTACACAGCACTCGACTTTACCCAAATGATATAGTCTAACCTGGGCACTAATGCACTGTCGAACACAACATGAGCCCGGACCTCCTGAACAACACCCAGAAAGCTGACCGCACACTGAGCACATAAAACCCGCCATGGCCTTAGGTCATCATCTCTTCCCTACCTCAGTTTTCAGGCTTCAGATCCGAGACCTTATCTCCAATTACTGCCCAGGGGTGAGTGTGATGCAGAAATCAGAACTCCTCCTTACCCATGGCAAGAACCCTTGTGGTTGGCACGTTGTCCAACGTTCAGTGTAGGAGAAACCAGCATTCACCCTGAGGCCCCGCCCATTCTTGAGTGCGACGAGGGCATACACACGCATTGTGACCCTCAGCATGAGTCCTGTCCTCTAGTAAGTCCTCTCAGTGGCTGGACCATTAGATGTCATAATGGGCTTGACATGTCCCTAGGCCCCAATTTTTAACCAGATTTCTGATTGTCCAGTCGCCCCTCCCCAGGGCTCTACTCTGGAATCCCTCATTTGGTGGGACACCTGAGGTTAAAAAAGAAAACAACAACAACAACAACAACAACAACAAAACGGACTTCTTCCAGCCCACAGAATGACCCCAAACTCTTTGGACGGGGCCAAACCACCAGAGAGTAAGACTCGTCCATTTCCCATGAAGTCACCCAGAAATTCCACGACCATGAGTGACACGATATCCAGAGACAAAAACTTGAGCAGGAGCCTCACACTCGCCCTTCTTTCAAATCCTGAAGAGTTCTCCTCATGGTCTGTAGGTCAGTCCTGCCATACCTATGACCCGAAACATAAGCCGAGTTTGTGTTTTCAGACAACTGTCCGAACAGCCCTGGCCTACACAACCCACAGGCTCAGGCCCCTGAAGCCAAACCTGAGGACTGTACTTGCCCTCTCCAAGGGAATTGTGTGTACCCATTCCAATGTCCACAACCCTTCTAATAGGATAAACCTCCAAAGTCCCTGATCCATCTCAATAGTGGTGGCTTCCCAGGAAAAAACAGGGGCAATCTGAACCCAACTGAGCACCTACCTGCACTCAGACACATAGACAGATGTCCCCAGAGGGAAAAAGGAAAGAACAGGCCCCTAGGCACTAATCAGATCCATTGCTTTGGTTTCCAGGCATCTCTCCTCAGAGGCCTGGATTTCAAAGCAGCATATAGCTGTTTCTAGACTCACCCATCAGAAAACATCTCATCTACACATGGGAAAATTGCACGTTGGAGCTGTGTCAAAGCCTCTGTTTCGGAGAACCCTTTTGGGCCCCAGTGCCACCGCTTCATTCCAAGGTCTCCATAGACACAAAAGCACATTAGGACCCATCCCCAGGGGTGTCCATTTCAACTCAGCGTCTTCGGTTGCTCCCCACAGATCCAGGAGATCTAACCTGTCTTGTTGCTAGGAGACAATTGGAATGCGAAGTGGGCTACCCAGCCATCCATCCTTAGAACCCTGCTCAGAATCATTAGCCTGGAGCCATACAACAGGTCTCAATTGTCCTTCAGAAGACTCTCTGCAGTTTGGAGCTTCTAACAACTCCCATCGTGGGAAAACCCCCATGGCCTCGTGATGCCCCCCCATTCATGAAGGGGCCGTCAGGGGCAGAAACTCCAACCTGAGCAAACGTCAGAACCTCGCCCTGACTTCAGATGCACGAGATCTCGATTCAGGGCTGTAGATTGTGCCTGCCATGGCCTCACCCAGAAACCTAAGCCTAGCTTGTGTTCTCAGACTTTTGTCATCAACTACTGGACCACAAGCCCTCCAGTTTGGCAATCCAGAACTACAACGCAGCACTCTGCCTGCCCTCCAGAAGAAAAATCATTGTTCTCTGGGGCTACCCAGTAACCCCAAATGAGGATCAACCTGCACCGACCTTGGGTGTACCCCAAATACATAGGCTGACCAGGGCACTAATGTTCTTTCTGACACAGCCTGAGCCTGGACCTCCTGGCCCCTCCCAGACAGCTGGCCACACACTGAGCACATCGAGCCGCCATGGCCTTAGGTCGTCATCTCTTCCAAACCTCGGTTTTCAGGTTTCAGAACCTAGACCTTATCTCCAATCACTGCCCAGGGTTGAAGGTGATGCAGAAATCAGAACTCCTTCCCCATGGCAGGAAACCCTTGGTTGGCATGTTGTCCAACGTTCAGTGTAGTTGAAACCAGTATGGCCCTTGAGGCCCCGCCCATTTCGCGACCACATTGGTCAGTAAACACACATTGTGACCCTCAGGCTGAGCCCAGTCCTCAAGTAAGACCACTCAGTGGCTGGATGTAGAGATAGCATATTGGGCTTGCCATGCCCCTAGGCCCCAATTTTTAACCATAGTTCGGGTTGTTCCTTCAGACTTCCGCACGGCTTGGCTTTGGAATTCCTCTTTTGGTGGGACACCTGAGGTAACAAAACTGAAATGAGTCCTCCCATCCCACAGATTGACGAAAAGCAATTGGGAATCGGGCCAAATCCTCAGAGAGGAAGATTCGTCCATGGCCCATGAGGCCTCCCCGACATTCCACGGCCATCGTTGATACAAAATCCAGAGACAAAAGCCTGAGCAAGCGCCTCAGACTCGCACTTACTTCATATCCTGAAGAGTTCTTCTCATGGTTTGTAGATCGGGCCTGCCATACCTACGTCCCTAAACCTAAGCTGAGTTTGTGTTTTCAGACTTCTGTCCTCAAAGTCTTGGGCCACACACCCTCCAGGCTGGGCCCTTGGAAGCACACATTAGGACTGTGCCTACCAATCCATGGGAATTCTGCCCATTCCATGGTCCAAAATCGTACAAATTAGGAGAAACCTCCAAAGTCCCTGAGGCCATCCCAATAGTGTAGGACGCCCGGAACAAACAAGGGCTGTCTGAGACCAGCTGATAATCGACCTCCACTCATACCATAGATGGATGTCCCCAGAGAAGAAGATTGAACCAGACAGGACCCTAGGCCATAATAGGATCCATTGCTTTGTGTTACAGGCATGTGTCCTTAAAAGCCTGATTCCAATACGAGAATAGTCGTTTTCCTGAGGCACCCATCAGAACCCATCTCGTCTCCACAAGGAAACCTGTGCATGGGAGATATGTCCAAAGCTTAGGGGAGTACTTCAGGTTCCCGTTGCCACCGCCCCATTCCAAGGCCCTCATGGACAGAAAAACACCTTAGTGCCCATCCTCAGGAAAGTCCATTTCAACTCAGCCACCCCGGTTGCTCCGGCAGAGCCATCAGATCTAAACTGTCTTGTTGCTAGGAGGCAATTGGAATGTGAGGCGGGCTTCCCAGGCATCCATCCAACAACGGTGCTCTGGAGTCATTCCATATGGGATGTCCTGGAGCTGTCCAACAGGTCTCAATTGTCCCGCAGAAGGAATCCTTGAAGGGGGCATCCACAACTCCCAACGTGGGAAAACCTCAATGGCCCCGAGATTCCGCTCCCTTCATGAAGCGGCCGTCATGCACAGAAACTGCAACCTGAGCAAACGTCTGATCCTCGCCCTGACTTCAGATGCATGAGATATTGGTTCAGATCTGCAGGGGGTACCTGCCGTGCCCTCGCCCTGAAACCCAAGTCTAGCTTGTCTTCTCAGAATTCTCACACTCCTGGCCCCGAAGCCCTCAAGTTTGGCAATTCCGGACCCACAATGCAGCACTCTGCCTGCCCTCTAGAAAAAAAATTATTGCCTCATGAGCTGCCCAGGCACCTTAAATGAAGATAAACCTACACAGCACTCGACTTTACCCAAATGATATAGTCTAACCTGGGCACTAATGCACTGTCGAACACAACCTGAGCCCGGACCTCCTGACCAACACCCAGAAAGCTGACCGCACACTGAGCACATAAAACCCGCCATGGCCTTAGGTCCTCATCTCTTCCCTACCTCAGTTTTCAGGCTTCAGATCCGAGACCTTATCTCCAATCACTGCCCAGGGGTGAGTGTGATGCAGAAATCAGAACTCCTCCTTACCCATGGCAAGAACCCTTGTGGTTGGCACGTTGTCCAACGTTCAGTGTAGGAGAAACCAGCATTCACCCTGAGGCCCCGCCCATTCTTGAGTGCGATGAGGGCATACACACGCATTGTGACGCTCAGCATGAGTCCTGTCCTCTAGTAAGTCCTCTCAGTGGCTGCAGCATTAGATGTCATAATGGGCTTGACATGTCCCTAGACCCAAATTTTTAACCAGATTTCTGATTGTCCAGTCGCCCCTCCCCAGGGCTCTACACTGGAATCCCTCATTTGGTGGGACTCCTGAGGTTAAAAAAGAAAACAACAACAACAACAACAAAACGGACTTCTTCCAGCCCACGGAATGACCCCAAACTCTTTGGACGGGGCCAAACCACCAGAGAGTAAGTCTCGTCCATTTCCCATCTAGTCACCCAGAAATTCCACGACCATGAGTGACACGATATCCAGAGACAAAAACTTGAGCAGGAGCCTCACACTCTCCCTTCTTTCAAATCCTGAAGAGTTCTCCTCATGGACTGTAGGTCAGTCCTGCCATACCTATGACCCGAAACATAAGCCGAGTTTGTGTTTTCAGACAACTGTCCAAACAGCCCTGGCTTACACAACCTACAGGCTCAGGCCCCTGGAGACAAACCTGAGGACTGTACTTGCCCTCTCCAAGGGAATTGTGTGTGCCCATTCCAATGGCCACAACCCTTCTAATAGGATAAACCTCCAAAGTCCCTGATCCATCTCAATAGTGGTGGCTTCCCAGGAAAAAACAGGGGCAATCTGAGCCCAACTGAGCACCTACCTGCACTCAGAACCATAGTCAGATGTCCCCAGAGGTAAAAAGGAAAGAACAGGCCCCTAGGCACTAATCAGATCCATTGCTTTGGTTTCCAGGCATCTCTCCTCAGAGGTCTTTATTTCAAAAGCAGCATATATCTGTTTCTAGACTCACCCATCAGAAAACATCTCATCTACACATGGGAAACTTGCACGTTGGAGCTGTGTCAAAGCCTCTGTTTAGGAGAACCCTTTTGGGCCCCAGTGCCACCGCTTCATTCCAAGGTCTCCATAGACAGAAAATCACATTAGGACCCATCCTCAGGGGTGTCCATTTCAACTCAGCGTCCTCGGTTGCTCCCCACAGATCCAAAAGATATAACCTGTCTTGGTGCTAGGAGACAATTGGAATGCGAGGTGGGCTACCCAGCCATCCATCCTTAGAACCCTGCTCAGAATCATTGGCCTGGAGCCATACAACAGGTCTCAATTGTCCTGCAGAAGACTCTCTGCAGTTTAGAGCTTCTCACAATTCCCATCGTGGGAAAACCCCCATGGCCTTGTGATGCCCCCCATTCATGAAGGGGCCATCATGGGCAGAAACTACAACCTGAGCAATCGTCTGATCCTCGCCCTGACTTCAGATGCACGAGTTCTCGATTCAGGGCTGTAGATTGTGCCTGCCATGGCCTCACCCAGAAACCTAAGCCTAGCTTGTGTTCTCAGACTTTTGTCGTCAGACTACTGGCGCACAAACCCTCCAGTTTGGCAATCCAGAACTACAACGCAGCACTCTGCCTGCCCTCCAGAAGAAAAAACATTGTCCTCTGGGGCTACCCAGTAACCCCAAATGAGGATCAACCTGCACCGACCTTGGCTGTACCCCAAATACATAGGCTAACCAGGGCACTAATGTCCTTTCTGACACAGGCTGAGCCTGGACCTCCTGACCCCTCCCAGACAGCTGGCCGCACACTGAGCACATCAAGCTGCCGTGGCCTTAGGTCGTCATCTCTTCCCAATTTTCAGGTTTCAGAACCTAGACCTTTTCTCCAATCACTGCCCAGGGTTGAAGGTGATGCAGAAATCAGAACTCCTTCCCCATGGCAGGAAACCCTTGGTTGGCATGTTGTCCAACGTTCAGTATAGTTGAAACCAGTGTGGCCCTTGAGGCCCCGCCCATGCTCGGGGGCCACATTGGTCACAAACACACATTGTGACCCTCTGGCTCAGCAGAGTCCTCAAGTAAGCCCACTCAGTGGCTGGATGAAGAGATAGCATATTGGGCTTGCCATGCCCCTAGGCCCCAATTTTTAACCATAGTTCGGGTTGTCCCTTCAGTCTTCCCCACGGCTTGGCTTTGGAATTCCTCTTTTGGTGGGACACCTGAGGTAACAAAACTGAAATGAGTCCTCCCATCCCACAGATTGACGAAAAGCAATTGGGAATCGGGCCAAATCCTCAGAGAGGAAGATTCGTCCATGGCCCATGAGGCCTCCCCGACATTCCACGGCCATCGCTGATACAAAATCCAGAGACAAAAGCCTGAGCAAGCGCCTCAGACTCGCACTTTCTTCATATCCAGAAGAGTTCTTCTCATGGTTTGTAGATCGGGCCTGCCATACCTACGTCCCCAAACCTAAGCTGAGTTTGTGTTTTCAGACTTCTGTCCTCAAAGTCTTGGGCCACACACCCTCCAGGCAGGGCCCTTGGAGCCACATATTAGGACTGTGCCTACCAGTCCATGGGAATTCTGCCCATTCCATGGTCCAAATGGTACAAATTAGGAGAAACCTCCAAAGTCCCTGAGGCCATCCCAATAGTGTAGGACGCCCGGAACAAACAAGGGCTGTCTGACACCAGCTGATAATCGACCTCCACTCATACCATAGATGGATGTCCCCAGAGAAGAAGATTGAACCAGACAGGAACCTAGGCCATAATAGGATCCATTGCTTTGGGTTACAGGCATGTGTCCTCAAAAGCCTGATTCCAATACGAGCATAGGGGTTTTCCTGAGGCACCCATCAGAACTCATCTCGTCTCCACAAGGAAACCTGTGCATGGGAGATATGTCCAAAGCTTAGGAGAGTACTTCAGGGTCCCGTAGCCACAGCCCCATTCCAAGGCCCTCATGGTCAGAAAAACACATTAGGGCCCATCCTCAGGAAAGTCCACTTCAACTCAGCCACCCCGGTTGCTCCGGCAGAGCCATCAGATCTAAACTGTCTTGTTGCTAGGAGACAATTGGAATGCGAGGCGGGCTTACCAGGCATCCATCCACGAACGGTGCTCTGGAGTCATTCCATATGGGATGTCCTGGAGCTGTCCAACAGGTCTCAATTGTCCCGCAGAAGGAATCCTTGAAGGGGGCATCCCACAACTCCCAACGTGGGAAAACCTCAATGGCCCCGAGATTCCGCTCCCTTCATGAAGCGGCCGTCATGCACAGAAACTGCAACCAGAGACAACGTCTGATGCTCGCCCTGACTTCAGATGCATGAGATTGGTTCAGATCTGCAGGGGGTACCTGCCGTGCCCTCGCCCTGAAACCCAAGTTAGCTTGTCTTCTCAGACTTCCGTCCTCACACTACTGGCCCCGAAGCCCTCAAGTTTGGCAATTCCGGACCCACAATGCAGCACTCTTCCTGCCCTCTAGAAAAAAAATTATTGCCTCATGAGCTGCCCAGGCACCTTAAATGAGGATAAACCTACACAGCACTCGACTTTACCCAAATGATATAGTCTAACCTGGGCACTAATGCACTGTCGAACACAACCTGAGCCCGGACCTCCTGACCAACACCCAGAAAGCTGACCGCACACTGAGCACATAAAACCCGCCATGGCCTTAGGTCATCATCCCTTCCCTACCTCAGTTTTCAGGCTTCAGATCCGAGATCTTATCTCCAATCACTGCCCAGGGGTGAGTGTGACGCAGAAATCAGAACTCCTCCTTACCCATGGCAAGAACCCTTGTGGTTGGCACGTTGTCCAACGTTCAGTGTGGGAGAAACCAGCTTTCACCCTGAGGCCCCGCCCATTCTTGAGTGCGACGAGGGCATACACACGCATTGTGACCCTCAGCATGAGTCCTGTCCTCTAGTAAGTCCTCTCAGTGGCTGGACCATTAGATGTCATAATGGGCTTGACATGTCCCTAGGCCCCAATTTTAAACCAGATTTCTGATTGTCCAGTCGCCCCTCCCCAGGGCTCTACTCTGGAATCCCTCATTTGGTGGGACACCTGAGGTTAAAAAAGAAAACAACAACAACAACAACAACAACAACAACAAAACGGACTTCTTCCTGCCCACAGAATGACCCCAAACTCTTTGGACGGGGCCAAACCACCAGAGAGTAAGACTCGTCCATTTCCCATGAAGTCACCCAGAAATTCCACGACCATGAGTGACACGATATCCAGAGACAAAAACTTGAGCAGGAGCCTCACACTCGCCCTTCTTTCAAATCCCGAAGAGTTCTCCTCATGGTCTGTAGGTCAGTCCTGCCATACCTATGACCCGAAACATAAGCCGAGTTTGTGTTTTCAGACAACTGTCCAAACAGCCCTGGCCTACACAACCTACAGGCTCAGGCCCCTGGAGCCAAACCTGAGGACTGTACTTGCCCTCTCCAAGGGAATTGTGTGTGCCCATTCCAATGGCCACAACCCTTCTAATAGGATAAACCTCCAAAGTCCCTGATCCATCTCAATAGTGGTGGCTTCCCAGGAAAAAACAGGGGCAATCTGAGCCCAACTGAGCACCTACCTGCACTCAGACCCATAGACAGATGTCCCCAGAGGTAAAAAGGAAAGAACAGGCCCCTAGGCCCTAATCAGATCCATTGCTTTTGTTTCCAGTCATCTCTCCTCAGAGGCCTGGATTTCAAAAGCAGCATATAGCTGTTTCTACACTCACCCATCAGAAAACATCTCATCTACACATGGGAAACTTGCACGTTGGAGCTGTGTCAAAGCCTCTGTTTAGGAGAACCCTTTAGGGCCCCAGTGCCACCGCTTCATTCCAAGGTCTCCATAGACACAAAAGCACATTAGGACCCATCCCCAGGTGTGTCCATTTCAACTCAGCGTCCTCAGTTGCTCCCCACAGATCCAGGAGATCTAACCTGTCTTGTTGCTAGGAGACAATTGGAATGCGAGGTGGGCTACCCAGCCATCCATCCTTAGAACCCTGCTCAGAATCATTGGCCTGGAGCCATACAACAGGTCTCAATTGTCCTGCAGAAGACTCTCTGCAGTTTGGAGCTTCTCACAACTCCCATCGTGGGAAAACCCCGATGGCCTCCAGATGCCCCCCCCATTCATGAAGGGGCCATCAGGGGCAGAAACTCCAACCTGAGCAATCGTCTGAACCTCGCCCTGACTTCAGATGCACGAGATCTCGATTCAGGGCTGTAGATTGTGCCTGCCATGGCCTCACCCAGAAACTTAAGCCTAGCTTGTGTTCTCAGACTTTTGTCGTCAGACTACTGGCCCACAAGCCCTCCAGTTTGGCAATCCATAACTACAATGCAGCACTCTGCCTGCCCTCCAGAAGAAAAAACATTGTCCTCTGGGGCTACCCAGTAACCCCAAATGAGGATCAACCTGCACCGAACTTGGCTGTACCCCAAATACATAGGCTGACCAGGGCACTAATGTCCTTTCTGACACAGGCTGAGCCTGGACCTCCTGACCCCTCCCAGACAGCTTGCCACACACTGAGCACATCGAGCCGCCATGGCCTTAGGTCGTCATCTCTTCCCAACCTCGGTTTTCAGGTTTCAGAACGTAGACTTTATCTCCAATCACTGCCCAGGGTTGAAGGTGATGCAGAAATCAGAACTCCTTCCCCATGGCAAGAAACCTTGTGGTTGGCATGTTGTCCAACGTTCAGTGTAGTTGAAACCAGTGTGGCCCTTGAGGCCCCGCCCATGCTCGCGGGCCACATTGGTCACAAACACACATTGTGACCCTCTGGCTTAGCCGAGTCCTCAAGTAAGGCCACTCAGTGGCTGGATGAAGAGATAGCATATTGGGCTTGCCATGCCCCTAGGCCCCAATTTTTAACCATAGTTCGGGTTGTCCCTTCAGTCTTCCCCACGGCTTGGCTTTGGAATTCCTCTTTTGGTGGGACACCTGAGGTAACAAAACTGAAATGAGTCCTCCCATCCCACAGATTGACGAAAAGCAATTGGGAATCGGGCCAAATCCTCAGAGAGGAAGATTCGTCCATGGCCCATGAGGCCTCCCCGACATTCCACGGCCATCGCTGATACAAAATCCAGAGACAAAAGCCTGAGCAAGCGCCTCAGACTCGCACTTTCTTCATATCCAGAAGAGTTCTTCTCATGGTTTGTAGATCGGGCCTGCCATACCTACGTCCCCAAACCTAAGCTGAGTTTGTGTTTTCAGACTTCTGTCCTCAAAGTCTTGGGCCACACACCCTCCAGGCTGGGCCCTTGGAGCCACACATTAGGACTGTGCCTACCAATCCATGGGAATTCTGCCCATTCCATGACCCAAAATCGTACAAATTAGGAGAAACTTCCAAAGTCCCTGAGGCCATCCCAATAGTGTAGGACGCCCGGAATAAACAAGGGCTGTCTGACACCAGCTGATAATCGACCTCCACTCATACCATAGATGGATGTCCCCAGAGAAGAAGATTGAACCAGACAGGAACCTAGGCCATAATAGGATCCATTGCTTTGGGTTACAGGCATGTGTCCTCAAAAGCCTGATTCCAATACGAGCATAGGGGTTTTCCTGAGGCACCCATCAGAACTCATCTCGTCTACACAAGGAAACCTGTGCATGGCAGCCATGTCCAAAGCTTAGGAGAGTACTTCAGGGTCCCGTAGCCACCGCCCCATTCCAAGGCCCTCATGGTCAGAAAAACACATTAGGGCCCATCCTCAGGAAAGTCCATTTCAACTCAGCCACCCTGGTTGCTCCGGCAGAGCCATCAGATCTAAACTGTCTTGTTGCTAGGAGACAATTGGAATGCGAGGCGGGCTTCCCAGGCATCCATCCACGAACGGTGCTCTGGAGTCATTCCATATGGGATGTCCTGGAGCTGTCCAACAGGTCTCAATTGTCCCGCAGAAGGAATCCTTGAAGGGGGCATCCCACAACTCCCAACGTGGGAAAACCTCAATGGCCCCGAGATTCCGCTCCCTTCATGAAGCGGCCGTCATGCACTGAAACTCCAACCTGAGCCATCGTCTGATCCTTGCCCTGACTTCAGATGCATGAGATATTGGTTCAGATCTGCAGGGGGTACCTGCCGTGCCCTCGCCCTGAAACCCAAGTCTAGCTCGTCTTCTCAGACTTCCGTCCTCACACTCCTGGCCCCGAAGCCCTCAAGTTTGACAATTCCGGACCCACAATGCAGCACTCTTCCTGCCCTCTAGAAAAAAAATTATTGCCTCATGAGCTGCCCAGGCACCTTAAATGAGGATCAACCTACACAGCACTCGACTTTACCCAAATGATATAGTCTAACCTGGGCACTAATGCACTGTCGAACACAACCTGAGCCCGGACCTCCTGACCAACACCCAGAAAGCTGACCGCACACTGAGCACATAAAACCCGCCATGGCCTTAGGTCATCATCCCTTCCCTACCTCAGTTTTCAGGCTTCAGATCCGAGACCTTATCTCCAATCACTGCCCAGGGGTGAGTGTGATGCAGAAATCAGAACTCCTCCTTACCCATGGCAAGAACCCTTGTGGTTGGCAAGTTGTCCAACGTTCAGTGTAGGAGAAACCAGCATTCACCCTGAGGCCCCGCCCATTCTTGAGTGCGACGAGGGCATACACACGCATTGTGACCCTCAGCATGAGTCCTGTCCTCTAGTAAGTCCTCTCAGTGGCTGGACCATTAGATGTCATAATAGGCTTGACATGTCCCTAGGCCCCAATTTTTAACCAGATTTCTGATTGTCCAGTCGCCCCTCCCCAGGGCTCTACTCTGGAATCCCTCATTTGGTGGAACACCTGAGGTTAAAAAAGAAAACAACAACAACAACAACAACAACAACAACAAAACGGACTTCTTCCAGCCCACAGAATGACCCCAAACTCTTTGGACGGGGCCAAACCACCAGAGAGTAAGACTCGTCCATTTCCCATGAAGTCACCCAGAAATTCCACGACCATGAGTGACACGATATCCAGAGACAAAAACTTGAGCAGGAGCCTCACACTCGCCCTTCTTTCAAATCCCGAAGAGTTCTCCTCATGGTCTGTAGGTCAGTCCTGCCATACCTATGACCCGAAACATAAGCCGAGTTTGTGTTTTCAGACAACTGTCCAAACAGCCCTGGCCTACACAACCTACAGGCTCAGGCCCCTGGAGCCAAACCTGAGGACTGTACTTGCCCTCTCCAAGGGAATTGTGTGTGCCCATTCCAATGGCCACAACCCTTCTAATAGGATAAACCTCCAAAGTCCCTGATCCATCTCAATAGTGGTGGCTTCCCAGGAAAAAACAGGGGCAATCTGAGCCCAACTGAGCACCTACCTGCACTCAGACCCATAGACAGATGTCCCCAGAGGTAAAAAGGAAAGAACAGGCCCCTAGGCCCTAATCAGATCCATTGCTTTTGTTTCCAGTCATCTCTCCTCAGAGGCCTGGATTTCAAAAGCAGCATATAGCTGTTTCTACACTCACCCATCAGAAAACATCTCATCTACACATGGGAAACTTGCACGTTGGAGCTGTGTCAAAGCCTCTGTTTAGGAGAACCCTTTAGGGCCCCAGTGCCACCGCTTCATTCCAAGGTCTCCATAGACACAAAAGCACATTAGGACCCATCCCCAGGGGTGTCCATTTCAACTCAGCGTCCTCAGTTGCTCCCCACAGATCCAGGAGATCTAACCTGTCTTGATGCTAGGAGACAATTGGAATGCGAGGTGGGCTACCCAGCCATCCATCCTTAGAACCCTGCTCAGAATCATTGGCCTGGAGCCATACAACAGGTCTCAATTGTCCTGCAGAAGACTCTCTGCAGTTTGGAGCTTCTCACAACTCCCATCGTGGGAAAACCCCGATGGCCTCCAGATGCCCCCCCCATTCATGAAGGGGCCATCAGGGGCAGAAACTCCAACCTGAGCAATCGTCTGAACCTCGCCCTGACTTCAGATGCACGAGATCTCGATTCAGGGCTGTAGATTGTGCCTGCCATGGCCTCACCCAGAAACCTAAGCCTAGCTTGTGTTCTCAGACTTTTGTCGTCAGACTACTGGCCCACAAGCCCTCCAGTTTGGCAATCCATAACTACAATGCAGCACTCTGCCTGCCCTCCAGAAGAAAAAACATTGTCCTCTGGGGCTACCCAGTAACCCCAAATGAGGATCAACCTGCACCGAACTTGGCTGTACCCCAAATACATAGGCTGACCAGGGCACTAATGTCCTTTCTGACACAGGCTGAGCCTGGACCTCCTGACCCCTCCCAGACAGCTTGCCGCACACTGAGCACATCGAGCCGCCATGGCCTTAGGTCGTCATCTCTTCCCAACCTCGGTTTTCAGGTTTCAGAACGTCGACCTTATCTCCAATCACTGCCCAGGGTTGAAGGTGATGCAGAAATCAGAACTCCTTCCCCATGGCAAGAAACCCTTTGTTGGCATGTTGTCCAACGTTCAGTGTAGTTGAAACCAGTGTGGCCCTTGAGGCCCCGCCCATGCTCGCGGGCCACATTGGTCACAAACACACATTGTGACCCTCTGGCTGAGCCGAGTCCTCAAGTAAGGCCACTCAGTGGCTGGATGAAGAGATAGCATATTGGGCTTGCCATGCCCCTAGGCCCCAATTTTTAACCATAGTTCGGGTTGTCCCTTCAGTCTTCCCCACGGCTTGGCTTTGGAATTCCTCTTTTGGTGGGACACCTGAGGTAACAAAACTGAAATGAGTCCTCCCATCCCACAGATTGACGAAAAGCAATTGGGAATCGGGCCAAATCCTCAGAGAGGAAGATTCGTCCATGGCCCATGAGGCCTCCCCGACATTCCACGGCCATCGCTGATACAAAATCCAGAGACAAAAGCCTGAGCAATCGCCTCAGACTCGCACTTTCTTCATATCCAGAAGAGTTCTTCTCATGGTTTGTAGATCGGGCCTGCCATACTTACGTCCCCAAACCTAAGCTGAGTTTGTGTTTTCAGACTTCTGTCCTCAAAGTCTTGGGCCACACACACTCCAGGCTGGGCCCTTGGAGCCACACATTAGGACTGTGCCTACCAATCCATGGGAATTCTGCCCATTCCATGGTCCAATATCGTACAAATTAGGAGAAACCTCCAAAGTCCCTGAGGCCATCCCAATAGTGTAGGACGCCCGGAACAAACAAGGGCTGTCTGACACCAGCTGATAATCGACCTCCACTCATACCATAGATGGATGTCCCCAGAGAAGAAGATTGAACCAGACAGGAACCTAGGCCATAATAGGATCCATTGCTTTGGGTTACAGGCATGTGTCCTCAAAAGCCTGATTCCAATACGAGCATAGGGGTTTTCCTGAGGCACCCATCAGAACTCATCTCGTCTACACAAGGAAACCTGTGCATGGGAGCCATGTCCAAAGCTTAGGAGAGTACTTCAGGGTCCCGTAGCCACCGCCCCATTCCAAGGCCCTCATGGTCAGAAAAACACATTAGGGCCCATCCTCAGGAAAGTCCATTTCAACTCAGCCACCCTGGTTGCTCCGGCAGAGCCATCAGATCTAAACTGTCTTGTTGCTAGGAGACAATTGGAATGCGAGGCGGGCTTCCCAGGCATCCATCCACGAACGGTGCTCTGGAGTCATTCCATATGGGATGTCCTGGAGCTGTCCAACAGGTCTCAATTGTCCCGCAGAAGGAATCCTTGAAGGGGGCATCCCACAACTCCCAACGTGGGAAAACCTCAATGGCCCCGAGATTCCGCTCCCTTCATGAAGCGGCCGTCATGCACTGAAACTCCAACCTGAGCCAACGTCTGATCCTTGCCCTGACTTCAGATGCATGAGATATTGGTTCAGATCTGCAGGGGGTACCTGCCGTGCCCTCGCCCTGAAACCCAAGTCTAGCTTGTCTTCTCAGACTTCCGTCCTCACACTCCTGGCCCCGAAGCCCTCAAGTTTGGCAATTCCGGACCCACAATGCAGCACTCTTCCTGCCCTCTAGAAAAAAAATTATTGCCTCATGAGCTGCCCAGGCACCTTAAATGAGGATCAACCTACACAGCACTCGACTTTACCCAAATGATATAGTCTAACCTGGGCACTAATGCACTGTCGAACACAACCTGAGCCCGGACCTCCTGACCAACACCCAGAAAGCTGACCGCACACTGAGCACATAAAACCCGCCATGGCCTTAGGTCATCATCCCTTCCCTACCTCAGTTTTCAGGCTTCAGATCCGAGACCTTATCTCCAATCACTGCCCAGGGGTGAGTGTGATGCAGAAATCAGAACTCCTCCTTACCCATGGCAAGAACCCTTGTGGTTGGCACGTTGTCCAACGTTCAGTGTAGGAGAAACCAGCATTCACCCTGAGGCCCCGCCCATTCTTGAGTGCGACGAGGGCATACACACGCATTGTGACCCTCAGCATGAGTCCTGTCCTCTAGTAAGTCCTCTCAGTGGCTGGACCATTAGATGTCATAATGGGCTTGACATGTCCCTAGGCCCCAATTTTTAACCAGATTTCTGATTGTCCAGTCGCCCCTCCCCAGGGCTCTACTCTGGAATCCCTCATTTGGTGGGACACCTGAGGTTAAAAAAGAAAACAACAACAACAACAACAACAACAACAACAAAACGGACTTCTTCCAGCCCACAGAATGACCCCAAACTATTTGGACGGGGCCAAACCACCAGAGAGTAAGACTCGTCCATTTCCCATGAAGTCACCCAGAAATTCCACGACCATGAGTGACACGATATCCAGAGACAAAAACTTGAGCAGGAGCCTCACACTCGCCCTTCTTTCAAATCCCGAAGAGTTCTCCTCATGGTCTGTAGGTCAGTCCTGCCATACCTATGACCCGAAACATAAGCCGAGTTTGTGTTTTCAGACAACTGTCCAAACAGCCCTGGCCTACACAACCTACAGGCTCAGGCCCCTGGAGCCAAACCTGAGGACTGTACTTGCCCTCTCCAAGGGAATTGTGTGTGCCCATTCCAATGGCCACAACCCTTCTAATAGGATAAACCTCCAAAGTCCCTGATCCATCTCAATAGTGGTGGCTTCCCAGGAAAAAACAGGGGCAATCTGAGCCCAACTGAGCACCTACCTGCACTCAGACTCATAGACAGATGTCCCCAGAGGTAAAAAGGAAAGAACAGGCCCCTAGGCCCTAATCAGATCCATTGCTTTTGTTTCCAGGCATCTCTCCTCAGAGGCCTGGATTTCAAAGCAGCATATAGCTGTTTCTAGACTCACCCATCAGAAAACATCTCATCTACACATGGGAAAATTGGACGTTGGAGCTGTGTCAAAGCCTCTGTTTCGGAGAACCCTTTTGGGCCCCAGTGCCACCGCTTCATTCCAAGGTCTCCATAGACACAAAAGCACATTAGGACCCATCCCCCGGGGTGTCCATTTCAACTCAGCGTCTTCGGTTGCTCCCCACAGATCCAGGAGATCTAACCTGTCTTGTTGCTAGGAGACAATTGGAATGCGAGGTGGGCTACCCAGCCATCCATCCTTAGAACCCTGCTCAGAATCATTAGCCTGGAGCCATACAACAGGTCTCAATTGTCCTTCAGAAGACTCTCTGCAGTTTGGAGCTTCTAACTACTCCCATCGTGGGAAAACCCCCATGGCCTCGTGATGCCCCCCCATTCATGAAGGGGCCGTCAGGGGCAGAAACTCCAACCTGAGCAATCGTCTGAACCTCGCCCTGACTTCAGATGCACGAGATCTCGATTCAGGGCTGTAGATTGTGCCTGCCATGGCCTCACCCAGAAACCTAAGCCTAGCTTGTGTTCTCAGACTTTTGTCATCAGACTACTGGACCACAAGCCCTCCAGTTTGGCAATCCAGAACTACAACGCAGCACTCTGCCTGCCCTCCAGAAGAAAAAACATTGTTCTCTGGGGCTACCCAGTAACCCCAAATGAGGATCAACCTGCACCGACCTTGGGTGTACCCCAAATACATAGGCTGACCAGGGCACTAATGTCCTTTCTGACACAGCCTGAGCCTGGACCTCCTGGCCCCTCCCAGACAGCTGGCCACACACTGAGCACATCGAGCCGCCATGGCCTTAGGTCGTCATCTCTTCCAAACCTCGGTTTTCAGTTTTCAGAACCTAGACCTTATCTCCAATCACTGCCCAGGGTTGAAGGTGATGCAGAAATCAGAACTCCTTCCCCATGGCAGGAAACCCTTGGTTGGCATGTTGTCCAACGTTCAGTGTAGTGGAAACCAGTATGGCCCTTGAGGCCCCGCCCATTTCGCGGGCCACATTGGTCACAAACACACATTGTGACCCTCAGGCTGAGCCCAGTCCTCAAATAAGACCACTCAGTGGCTGGATGTAGAGATAGCATATTGGGCTTGCCATGCCCCTAGGCCCCAATTTTTAACCATAGTTCGGGTTGTCCCTTCAGACTTCCGCACGGCTTGGCTTTGGAATTCCTCTTTTGGTGGGACACCTGAGGTAACAAAACTGAAATGAGTCCTCCCATCCCACAGATTGACGAAAAGCAATTGGGAATCGGGCCAAATCCTCAGAGAGGAAGATTCGTCCATGGCCCATGAGGCCTCCCCGACATTCCACGGCCATCGCTGATACAAAATCCAGAGACAAAAGCCTGAGCAAGCGCCTCAGACTCGCACTTACTTCATATCCTGAAGAGTTCTTCTCATGGTTTGTAGATCGGGCCTGCCATACCTACGTCCCTAAACCTAAGCTGAGTTTGTGTTTTCAGACTTCTGTCCTCAAAGTCTTGGGCCACACACCCTCCAGGCTGGGCCCTTGGAGCCACACATTAGGACTGTGCCTACCAATCCATGGGAATTCTGCCCATTCCATGGTCCAAAATCGTACAAATTAGGAGAAACCTCCAAAGTCCCTGAGGCCATCCCAATAGTGTAGGTCGGAACAAACAAGGGCTGTCTGAGACCAGCTGATAATCGACCTCCACTCATACCATAGATGGATGTCCCCAGAGAAGAAGATTGAACCAGACAGGACCCTAGGCCATAATAGGATCCATTGCTTTGTGTTACAGGCATGTGTCCTCAAAAGCCTGATTCCAATACGAGAATAGGCGTTTTCCTGAGGCACCCATCAGAACCCATCTCGTCTCCACAAGGAAACTTGTGCATGGGAGATATGTCCAAAGCTTAGGGGAGTACTTCAGGTTCCCGTTGCCACCGCCCCATTCCAAGGCCCTCATGGACAGAAAAACACCTTAGTGCCCATCCTCAGGAAAGTCCATTTCAACTCAGCCACCCCGGTTGCTCCGGCAGAGCCATCAGATCTAAACTGTCTTGTTGCTAGGAGGCAATTGGAATGTGAGGCGGGCTTCCCAGGCATCCATCCAACAACGGTGCTCTGGAGTCATTCCATATGGGATGTCCTGGAGCTGTCCAACAGGTCTCAATTGTCCCGCAGAAGGAATCCTTGAAGGGGGCATCCCACAACTCCCAACGTGGGAAAACCTCAATGGCCCCGAGATTCTGCTCCCTTCATGAAGCGGCCGTCATGCACAGAAACTGCAACCTGAGCAAACGTCTGATCCTCGCCCTGACTTCAGATGCATGAGATATTGGTTCAGATCTGCAGGGGGTACCTGCCGTGCCCTCGCCCTGAAACCCAAGTCTAGCTTGTCTTCTCAGAATTCTCACACTCCTGGCCCCGAAGCCCTCAAGTTTGGCAATTCCGGACCCACAATGCAGCACTCTGCCTGCCCTCTAGAAAAAAAATTATTGCCTCATGAGCTGCCCAGGCACCTTAAATGAAGATAAACCTACACAGCACTCGACTTTACCCAAATGATATAGTCTAACCTGGGCACTAATGCACTGTCGAACACAACCTGAGCCCGGACCTCCTGACCAACACCCAGAAAGCTGACCGCACACTGAGCACATAAAACCCGCCATGGCCTTAGGTCCTCATCTCTTCCCTACCTCAGTTTTCAGGCTTCAGATCCGAGACCTTATCTCCAATCACTGCCCAGGGGTGAGTGTGATGCAGAAATCAGAACTCCTCCTTACCCATGGCAAGAACCCTTGTGGTTGGCACGTTGTCCAACGTTCAGTGTAGGAGAAACCAGCATTCACCCTGAGGCCCCGCCCATTCTTGAGTGCGACGAGGGCATACACACGCATTGTGACCCTCAGCATGAGTCCTGTCCTCTAGTAAGTCCTCTCAGTGGCTGCAGCATTAGATATCATAATGGGCTTGACATGTCCCTAGACCCAAATTTTTAACCAGATTTCTGATTGTCCAGTCGCCCCTCCCCAGGGCTCTACACTGGAATCCCTCATTTGGTGGGACTCCTGAGGTTAAAAAAGAAAACAACAACAACAACAACAAAACGGACTTCTTCCAGCCCACGGAATGACCCCAAACTCTTTGGACGGGGCCAAACCACCAGAGAGTAAGTCTCGTCCATTTCCCATCTAGTCACCCAGAAATTCCACGACCATGAGTGACACGATATCCAGAGACAAAAACTTGAGCAGGAGCCTCACACTCTCCCTTCTTTCAAATCCTGAAGAGTTCTCCTCATGGTCTGTAGGTCAGTCCTGCCATACCTATGACCCGAAACATAAGCCGAGTTTGTGTTTTCAGACAACTGTCCAAACAGCCCTGGCCTACACAACCTACAGGCTCAGGCCCCTGGAGACAAACCTGAGGACTGTACTTGCCCTCTCCAAGGGAATTGTGTGTGCCCATTCCAATGGCCACAACCCTTCTAATAGGATAAACCTCCAAAGTCCCTGATCCATCTCAATAGTGGTGGCTTCCCAGGAAAAAACAGGGGCAATCTGAGCCCAACTGAGCACCTACCTGCACTCAGACCCATAGTCAGATGTCCCCAGAGGTAAAAAGGAAAGAACAGGCCCCTAGGCACTAATCAGATCCATTGCTTTGGTTTCCAGGCATCTCTCCTCAGAGGTCTTTATTTCAAAAGCAGCATATATCTGTTTCTAGACTCACCCATCAGAAAACATCTCATCTACACATGGGAAACTTGCACGTTGGAGCTGTGTCAAAGCCTCTGTTTAGGAGAACCCTTTAGGGCCCCAGTGCCACCGCTTCATTCCAAGGTCTCCATAGACACAAAATCACATTAGGACCCATCCTCAGGGGTGTCCATTTCAACTCAGCGTCCTCGGTTGCTCCCCACAGATCCAAAAGATATAACCTGTCTTGGTGCTAGGAGACAATTGGAATGCGAGGTGGGCTACCCAGCCATCCATCCTTAGAACCCTGCTCAGAATCATTGGCCTGGAGCCATACAACAGGTCTCAATTGTCCTGCAGAAGACTCTCTGCAGTTTAGAGCTTCTCACAATTCCCATCGTGGGAAAACCCCCATGGCCTTGTGATGCCCCCCATTCATGAAGGGGCCATCATGGGCAGAAACTACAACCTGAGCAATCGTCTGATCCTCGCCCTGACTTCAGATGCACGAGATCTCGATTCAGGGCTGTAGATTGTGCCTGCCATGGCCTCACCCAGAAACCTAAGCCAAGCTTGTGTTCTCAGACTTTTGTCGTCAGACTACTGGCGCACAAACCCTCCAGTTTGGCAATCCAGAACTACAACGCAGCACTCTGCCTGCCCTCCAGAAGAAAAAACATTGTCCTCTGGGGCTACCCAGTAACCCCAAATGAGGATCAACCTGCACCGAACTTGGCTGTACCCCAAATACATAGGCTAACCAGGGCACTAATGTCCTTTCTGACACAGGCTGAGCCTGGACCTCCTGACCCCTCCCAGACAGCTGGCCGCACACTGAGCACATCAAGCTGCCGTGGCCTTAGGTCGTCATCTCTTCCCAATCTCGGTTTTCAGGTTTCAGAACCTAGACCTTTTCTCCAATCACTGCCCAGGGTTGAAGGTGATGCAGAAATCAGAACTCCTTCCCCATGGCAGGAAACCCTTGGTTGGCATGTTGTCCAACGTTCAGTATAGTTGAAACCAGTGTGGCCCTTGAGGCCCCGCCCATGCTCGGGGGCCACATTGGTCACAAACACACATTGTGACCCTCTGGCTGAGCAGAGTCCTCAAGTAAGCCCACTCAGTGGCTGGATGAAGAGATAGCATATTGGGCTTGCCATGCCCCTAGGCCCCAATTTTTAACCATAGTTCGGGTTGTCCCTTCAGTCTTCCCCACGGCTTGGCTTTGGAATTCCTCTTTTGGTGGGACACCTGAGGTAACAAAACTGAAATGAGTCCTCCCATCCCACAGATTGACGAAAAGCAATTGGGAATCGGGCCAAATCCTCAGAGAGGAAGATTCGTCCATGGCCCATGAGGCCTCCCCGACATTCCACGGCCATCGCTGATACAAAATCCAGAGACAAAAGCCTGAGCAAGCGCCTCAGACTCGCACTTTCTTCATATCCAGAAGAGTTCTTCTCATGGTTTGTAGATCGGGCCTGCCATACCTACGTCCCCAAACCTAAGCTGAGTTTGTGTTTTCAGACTTCTGTCCTCAAAGTCTTGGGCCACACACCCTCCAGGCAGGGCCCTTGGAGCCACATATTAGGACTGTGCCTACCAGTCCATGGGAATTCTGCCCATTCCATGGTCCAAATGGTACAAATTAGGAGAAACCTCCAAAGTCCCTGAGGCCATCCCAATAGTGTAGGACGCCCGGAACAAACAAGGGCTGTCTGACACCAGCTGATAATCGACCTCCACTCATACCATAGATGGATGTCCCCAGAGAAGAAGATTGAACCAGACAGGAACCTAGGCCATAATAGGATCCATTGCTTTGGGTTACAGGCATGTGTCCTCAAAAGCCTGATTCCAATACGAGCATAGGGGTTTTCCTGAGGCACCCATCAGAACTCATCTCGTCTCCACAAGGAAACCTGTGCATGGGAGATATGTCCAAAGCATAGGAGAGTACTTCAGGGTCCCGTAGCCACAGCCCCATTCCAAGGCCCTCATGGTCAGAAAAACACATTAGGGCCCATCCTCAGGAAAGTCCACTTCAACTCAGCCACCCCGGTTGCTCCGGCAGAGCCATCAGATCTAAACTGTCTTGTTGCTAGGAGACAATTGGAATGCGAGGCGGGCTTACCAGGCATCCATCCACGAACGGTGCTCTGGAGTCATTCCATATGGGATGTCCTGGAGCTGTCCAACAGGTCTCAATTGTCCCGCAGAAGGAATCCTTGAAGGGGGCATCCCACAACTCCCAACGTGGGAAAACCTCAATGGCCCCGAGATTCCGCTCCCTTCATGAAGCGGCCGTCATGCACAGAAACTGCAACCTGAGACAACGTCTTTTCCTCGCCCTGACTTCAGATGCATGAGATTGGTTCAGATCTGCAGGGGGTACCTGCCGTGCCCTCGCCCTGAAACCCAAGTTAGCTTGTCTTCTCAGACTTCCGTCCTCACACTACTGGCCCCGAAGCCCTCAAGTTTGGCAATTCCGGACCCACAATGCAGCACTCTTCCTGCCCTCTAGAAAAAAAATTATTGCCTCATGAGCTGCCCAGGCACCTTAAATGAGGATAAACCTACACAGCACTCGACTTTACCCAAATGATATAGTCTAACCTGGGCACTAATGCACTGTCGAACACAACCTGAGCCCGGACCTCCTGACCAACACCCAGAAAGCTGACCGCACACTGAGCACATAAAACCCGCCATGGCCTTAGGTCATCATCCCTTCCCTACCTCAGTTTTCAGGCTTCAGATCTGAGATCTTATCTCCAATCACTGCCCAGGGGTGAGTGTGACGCAGAAATCAGAACTCCTCCTTACCCATGGCAAGAACCCTTGTGGTTGGCACGTTGTCCAACGTTCAGTGTGGGAGAAACCAGCTTTCACCCTGAGGCCCCGCCCATTCTTGAGTGCGACGAGGGCATACACACGCATTGTGACCCTCAGCATGAGTCCTGTCCTCTAGTAAGTCCTCTCAGTGGCTGGACCATTAGATGTCATAATGGGCTTGACATGTCCCTAGGCCCCAATTTTAAACCAGATTTCTGATTGTCCAGTCGCCCCTCCCCAGGGCTCTACTCTGGAATCCCTCATTTGGTGGGACACCTGAGGTTAAAAAAGAAAACAACAACAACAACAACAACAACAACAACAAAACGGACTTCTTCCAGCCCACAGAATGACCCCAAACTCTTTGGACGGGGCCAAACCACCAGAGAGTAAGACTCGTCCATTTCCCATGAAGTCACCCAGAAATTCCACGACCATGAGTGACACGATATCCAGAGACAAAAACTTGAGCAGGAGCCTCACACTCGCCCTTCTTTCAAATCCCGAAGAGTTCTCCTCATGGTCTGTAGGTCAGTCCTGCCATACCTATGACCCGAAACATAAGCCGAGTTTGTGTTTTCAGACAACTGTCCAAACAGCCCTGGCCTACACAACCTACAGGCTCAGGCCCCTGGAGCCAAACCTGAGGACTGTACTTGCCCTCTCCAAGGGAATTGTGTGTGCCCATTCCAATGGCCACAACCCTTCTAATAGGATAAACCTCCAAAGTCCCTGATCCATCTCAATAGTGGTGGCTTCCCAGGAAAAAACAGGGGCAATCTGAGCCCAACTGAGCACCTACCTGCACTCAGACCCATAGACAGATGTCCCCAGAGGTAAAAAGGAAAGAACAGGCCCCTAGGCCCTAATCAGATCCATTGCTTTTGTTTCCAGTCATCTCTCCTCAGAGGCCTGGATTTCAAAAGCAGCATATAGCTGTTTCTACACTCACCCATCAGAAAACATCTCATCTACACATGGGAAACTTGCACGTTGGAGCTGTGTCAAAGCCTCTGTTTAGGAGAACCCTTTAGGGCCCCAGTGCCACCGCTTCATTCCAAGGTCTCCATAGACACAAAAGCACATTAGGACCCATCCCCAGGTGTGTCCATTTCAACTCAGCGTCCTCAGTTGCTCCCCACAGATCCAGGAGATCTAACCTGTCTTGTTGCTAGGAGACAATTGGAATGCGAGGTGGGCTACCCAGCCATCCATCCTTAGAACCCTGCTCAGAATCATTGGCCTGGAGCCATACAACAGGTCTCAATTGTCCTGCAGAAGACTCTCTGCAGTTTGGAGCTTCTCACAACTCCCATCGTGGGAAAACCCCGATGGCCTCCAGATGCCCCCCCCCATTCATGAAGGGGCCATCAGGGGCAGAAACTCCAACCTTAGCAATCGTCTGAACCTCGCCCTGACTTCAGATGCACGAGATCTCGATTCAGGGCTGTAGATTGTGCCTGCCATGGCCTCACCCAGAAACCTAAGCCTAGCTTGTGTTCTCAGACTTTTGTCGTCAGACTACTGGCCCACAAGCCCTCCAGTTTGGCAATCCATAACTACAATGCAGCACTCTGCCTGCCCTCCAGAAGAAAAAACATTGTCCTCTGGGGCTACCCAGTAACCCCAAATGAGGATCAACCTGCACCGAACTTGGCTGTACCCCAAATACATAGGCTGACCAGGGCACTAATGTCCTTTCTGACACAGGCTGAGCCTGGACCTCCTGACCCCTCCCAGACAGCTTGCCACACACTGAGCACATCGAGCCGCCATGGCCTTAGGTCGTCATCTCTTCCCAACCTCGGTTTTCAGGTTTCAGAACGTAGACTTTATCTCCAATCACTGCCCAGGGTTGAAGGTGATGCAGAAATCAGAACTCCTTCCCCATGGCAAGAAACCTTGTGGTTGGCATGTTGTCCAACGTTCAGTGTAGTTGAAACCAGTTTGGCCCTTGAGGCCCCGCCCATGCTCGCGGGCCACATTGGTCACAAACACACATTGTGACCCTCTGGCTTAGCCGAGTCCTCAAGTAAGGCCACTCAGTGGCTGGATGAAGAGATAGCATATTGGGCTTGCCATGCCCCTAGGCCCCAATTTTTAACCATAGTTCGGGTTGTCCCTTCAGTCTTCCCCACGGCTTGGCTTTGGAATTCCTCTTTTGGTGGGACACCTGAGGTAACAAAACTGAAATGAGTCCTCCCATCCCACAGATTGACGAAAAGCAATTGGGAATCGGGCCAAATCCTCAGAGAGGAAGATTCGTCCATGGCCCATGAGGCCTCCCCGACATTCCACGGCCATCGCTGATACAAAATCCAGAGACAAAAGCCTGAGCAAGCGCCTCAGACTCGCACTTTCTTCATATCCAGAAGAGTTCTTCTCATGGTTTGTAGATCGGGCCTGCCATACCTACGTCCCCAAACCTAAGCTGAGTTTGTGTTTTCAGACTTCTGTCCTCAAAGTCTTGGGCCACACACCCTCCAGGCTGAGCCCTTGGAGCCACACATTAGGACTGTGCCTACCAATCCATGGGAATTCTGCCCATTCCATGACCCAAAATCGTACAAATTAGGAGAAACTTCCAAAGTCCCTGAGGCCATCCCAATAGTGTAGGACGCCCGGAATAAACAAGGGCTGTCTGACACCAGCTGATAATCGACCTCCACTCCTACCATAGATGGATGTCCCCAGAGAAGAAGATTGAACCAGACAGGAACCTAGGCCATAATAGGATCCATTGCTTTGGGTTACAGGCATGTGTCCTCAAAAGCCTGATTACAATACGAGCATAGGGGTTTTCCTGAGGCACCCATCAGAACTCATCTCGTCTACACAAGGAAACCTGTGCATGGGAGCCATGTCCAAAGCTTAGGAGAGTACTTCAGGGTCCCGTAGCCACCGCCCCATTCCAAGGCCCTCATGGTCAGAAAAACACATTAGGGCCCATCCTCAGGAAAGTCCATTTCAACTCAGCCACCCTGGTTGCTCCGGCAGAGCCATCAGATCTAAACTGTCTTGTTGCTAGGAGACAATTGGAATGCGAGGCGGGCTTACCAGGCATCCATCCACGAACGGTGCTCTGGAGTCATTCCATATGGGATGTCCTGGAGCTGTCCAACAGGTCTCAATTGTCCCGCAGAAGGAATCCTTGAAGGGGGCATCCCACAACTCCCAACGTGGGAAAACCTCAATGGCCCCGAGATTCCGCTCCCTTCATGAAGCGGCCGTCATGCACTGAAACTCCAACCTGAGCCAACGTCTGATCCTTGCCCTGACTTCAGATGCATGAGATATTGGTTCAGATCTGCAGGGGGTACCTGCCGTGCCCTCGCCCTGAAACCCAAGTCTAGCTTGTCTTCTCAGACTTCCGTCCTCACACTCCTGGCCCCGAAGCCCTCAAGTTTGGCAATTCCGGACCCACAATGCAGCACTCTTCCTGCACTCTAGAAAAAAAATTATTGCCTCATGAGCTGCCCAGGCACCTTAAATGAGGATAAACCTACACAGCACTCGACTTTACCCAAATGATATAGTCTAACCTGGGCACTAATGCACTGTCGAACACAACCTGAGCCCGGACCTCCTGACCAACACCCAGAAAGCTGACCGCACACTGAGCACATAAAACCCGCCATGGCCTTAGGTCATCATCCCTTCCCTACCTCAGTTTTCAGGCTTCAGATCCGAGACCTTATCTCCAATCACTGCCCAGGGGTGAGTGTGATGCAGAAATCAGAACTCCTCCTTACCCTTGGCAAGAACCCTTGTGGTTGGCACGTTGTCCAACGTTCAGTGTAGGAGAAACCAGCATTCACCCTGAGGCCCCGCCCATTCTTGAGTGCGACGAGGGCATACACACGCATTGTGACCCTCAGCATGAGTCCTGTCCTCTAGTAAGTCCTCTCAGTGGCTGGACCATTAGATGTCATAATGGGCTTGACATGTCCCTAGGCCCCAATTTTTAACCAGATTTCTGATTGTCCAGTCGCCCCTCCCCAGGGCTCTACTCTGGAATCCCTCATTTGGTGGGACACCTGAGGTTAAAAAAGAAAACAACAACAACAACAACAACAACAACAACAAAACGGACTTCTTCCAGCCCACAGAATGACCCCAAACTCTTTGGACGGGGCCAAACCACCAGAGAGTAAGACTCGTCCATTTCCCATGAAGTCACCCAGAAATTCCACGACCATGAGTGACACGATATCCAGAGACAAAAACTTGAGCAGGAGCCTCACACTCGCCCTTCTTTCAAATCCCGAAGAGTTCTCCTCATGGTCTGTAGGTCAGTCCTGCCATACCTATGACCCGAAACATAAGCCGAGTTTGTGTTTTCAGACAACTGTCCAAACAGCCCTGGCCTACACAACCTACAGGCTCAGGCCCCTGGAGCCAAACCTGAGGACTGTACTTGCCCTCTCCAAGGGAATTGTGTGTGCCCATTCCAATGGCCACAACCCTTCTAATAGGATAAACCTCCAAAGTCCCTGATCCATCTCAATAGTGGTGGCTTCCCAGGAAAAAACAGGGGCAATCTGAGCCCAACTGAGCACCTACCTGCACTCAGACCCATAGACAGATGTCCCCAGAGGTAAAAAGGAAAGAACAGGCCCCTAGGCCCTAATCAGATCCATTGCTTTTGTTTCCAGTCATCTCTCCTCAGAGGCCTGGATTTCAAAAGCAGCATATAGCTGTTTCTACACTCACCCATCAGAAAACATCTCATCTACACATGGGAAACTTGCACGTTGGAGCTGTGTCAAAGCCTCTGTTTAGGAGAACCCTTTAGGGCCCCAGTGCCACCGCTTCATTCCAAGGTCTCCATAGACAGAAAAGCACATTAGGACCCATCCCCAGGTGTGTCCATTTCAACTCAGCGTCCTCAGTTGCTCCCCACAGATCCAGGAGATCTAACCTGTCTTGTTGCTAGGAGACAATTGGAATGCGAGGTGGGCTACCCAGCCATCCATCCTTAGAACCCTGCTCAGAATCATTGGCCTGGAGCCATACAACAGGTCTCAATTGTCCTGCAGAAGACTCTCTGCAGTTTGGAGCTTCTCACAACTCCCATCGTGGGAAAACCCCGATGGCCTCCAGATGCCCCCCCCCATTCATGAAGGGGCCATCAGGGGCAGAAACTCCAACCTTAGCAATCGTCTGAACCTCGCCCTGACTTCAGATGCACGAGATCTCGATTCAGGGCTGTAGATTGTGCCTGCCATGGCCTCACCCAGAAACCTAAGCCTAGCTTGTGTTCTCAGACTTTTGTCGTCAGACTACTGGCCCACAAGCCCTCCAGTTTGGCAATCCATAACTACAATGCAGCACTCTGCCTGCCCTCCAGAAGAAAAAACATTGTCCTCTGGGGCTACCCAGTAACCCCAAATGAGGATCAACCTGCACCGAACTTGGCTGTACCCCAAATACATAGGCTGACCAGGGCACTAATGTCCTTTCTGACACAGGCTGAGCCTGGACCTCCTGACCCCTCCCAGACAGCTTGCCACACACTGAGCACATCGAGCCGCCATGGCCTTAGGTCGTCATCTCTTCCCAACCTCGGTTTTCAGGTTTCAGAACGTAGACTTTATCTCCAATCACTGCCCAGGGTTGAAGGTGATGCAGAAATCAGAACTCCTTCCCCATGGCAAGAAACCTTGTGGTTGGCATGTTGTCCAACGTTCAGTGTAGTTGAAACCAGTTTGGCCCTTGAGGCCCCGCCCATGCTCGCGGGCCACATTGGTCACAAACACACATTGTGACCCTCTGGCTGAGCCGAGTCCTCAAGTAAGGCCACTCAGTGGCTGGATGAAGAGATAGCATATTGGGCTTGCCATGCCCCTAGGCCCCAATTTTTAACCATAGTTCGGGTTGTCCCTTCAGTCTTCCCCACGGCTTGGCTTTGGAATTCCTCTTTTGGTGGGACACCTGAGGTAACAAAACTGAAATGAGTCCTCCCATCCCACAGATTGACGAAAAGCAATTGGGAATCGGGCCAAATCCTCAGAGAGGAAGATTCGTCCATGGCCCATGAGGCCTCCCCGACATTCCACGGCCATCGCTGATACAAAATCCAGAGACAAAAGCCTGAGCAAGCGCCTCAGACTCGCACTTTCTTCATATCCAGAAGAGTTCTTCTCATGGTTTGTAGATCGGGCCTGCCATACCTACGTCCCCAAACCTAAGCTGAGTTTGTGTTTTCAGACTTCTGTCCTCAAAGTCTTGGGCCACACACCCTCCAGGCTGAGCCCTTGGAGCCACACATTAGGACTGTGCCTACCAATCCATGGGAATTCTGCCCATTCCATGACCCAAAATCGTACAAATTAGGAGAAACTTCCAAAGTCCCTGAGGCCATCCCAATAGTGTAGGACGCCCGGAATAAACAAGGGCTGTCTGACACCAGCTGATAATCGACCTCCACTCATACCATAGATGGATGTCCCCAGAGAAGAAGATTGAACCAGACAGGAACCTAGGCCATAATAGGATCCATTGCTTTGGGTTACAGGCATGTGTCCTCAAAAGCCTGATTACAATACGAGCATAGGGGTTTTCCTGAGGCACCCATCAGAACTCATCTCGTCTACACAAGGAAACCTGTGCATGGGAGCCATGTCCAAAGCTTAGGAGAGTACTTCAGGGTCCCGTAGCCACCGCCCCATTCCAAGGCCCTCATGGTCAGAAAAACACATTAGGGCCCATCCTCAGGAAAGTCCATTTCAACTCAGCCACCCTGGTTGCTCCGGCAGAGCCATCAGATCTAAACTGTCTTGTTGCTAGGAGACAATTGGAATGCGAGGCGGGCTTCCCAGGCATCCATCCACGAACGGTGCTCTGGAGTCATTCCATATGGGATGTCCTGGAGCTGTCCAACAGGTCTCAATTGTCCCGCAGAAGGAATCCTTGAAGGGGGCATCCCACAACTCCCAACGTGGGAAAACCTCAATGGCCCCGAGATTCTGCTCCCTTCATGAAGCGGCCGTCATGCACAGAAACTGCAACCTGAGCAAACGTCTGATCCTCGCCCTGACTTCAGATGCATGAGATATTGGTTCAGATCTGCAGGGGGTACCTGCCGTGCCCTCGCCCTGAAACCCAAGTCTAGCTTGTCTTCTCAGAATTCTCACACTCCTGGCCCCGAAGCCCTCAAGTTTGGCAATTCCGGACCCACAATGCAGCACTCTGCCTGCCCTCTAGAAAAAAAATTATTGCCTCATGAGCTGCCCAGGCACCTTAAATGAAGATAAACCTACACAGCACTCGACTTTACCCAAATGATATAGTCTAACCTGGGCACTAATGCACTGTCGAACACAACCTGAGCCCGGACCTCCTGACCAACACCCAGAAAGCTGACCGCACACTGAGCACATAAAACCCGCCATGGCCTTAGGTCCTCATCTCTTCCCTACCTCAGTTTTCAGGCTTCAGATCCGAGACCTTATCTCCAATCACTGCCCAGGGGTGAGTGTGATGCAGAAATCAGAACTCCTCCTTACCCATGGCAAGAACCCTTGTGGTTGGCACGTTGTCCAACGTTCAGTGTAGGAGAAACCAGCATTCACCCTGAGGCCCCGCCCATTCTTGAGTGCGACGAGGGCATACACACGCATTGTGACCCTCAGCATGAGTCCTGTCCTCTAGTAAGTCCTCTCAGTGGCTGCAGCATTAGATGTCATAATGGGCTTGACATGTCCCTAGACCCAAATTTTTAACCAGATTTCTGATTGTCCAGTCGCCCCTCCCCAGGGCTCTACACTGGAATCCCTCATTTGGTGGGACTCCTGAGGTTAAAAAAGAAAACAACAACAACAACAACAAAACGGACTTCTTCCAGCCCACGGAATGACCCCAAACTCTTTGGACGGGGCCAAACCACCAGAGAGTAAGTCTCGTCCATTTCCCATCTAGTCACCCAGAAATTCCACGACCATGAGTGACACGATATCCAGAGACAAAAACTTGAGCAGGAGCCTCACA
Source organism: Mustela nivalis (assembly GCF_964662115.1). Lineage (NCBI taxonomy): Eukaryota > Metazoa > Chordata > Mammalia > Carnivora > Mustelidae > Mustela > Mustela nivalis. The sequence goes on from NW_028135683.1 coordinate 146,447, forward strand.
CTCTCCCTTCTTTCAAATCCTGAAGAGTTCTCCTCATGGTCTGTAGGTCAGTCCTGCCATACCTATGACCCGAAACATAAGCCGAGTTTGTGTTTTCAGACAACTGTCCAAACAGCCCTGGCCTACACAACCTACAGGCTCAGGCCCCTGGAGACAAACCTGAGGACTGTACTTGCCCTCTCCAAGGGAATTGTGTGTGCCCATTCCAATGGCCACAACCCTTCTAATAGGATAAACCTCCAAAGTCCCTGATCCATCTCAATAGTGGTGGCTTCCCAGGAAAAAACAGGGGCAATCTGAGCCCAACTGAGCACCTACCTGCACTCAGACCCATAGTCAGATGTCCCCAGAGGTAAAAAGGAAAGAACAGGCCCCTAGGCACTAATCAGATCCATTGCTTTGGTTTCCAGGCATCTCTCCTCAGAGGTCTTTATTTCAAAAGCAGCATATATCTGTTTCTAGACTCACCCATCAGAAAACATCTCATCTACACATGGGAAACTTGCACGTTGGAGCTGTGTCAAAGCCTCTGTTTAGGAGAACCCTTTAGGGCCCCAGTGCCACCGCTTCATTCCAAGGTCTCCATAGACACAAAATCACATTAGGACCCATCCTCAGGGGTGTCCATTTCAACTCAGCGTCCTCGGTTGCTCCCCACAGATCCAAAAGATATAACCTGTCTTGGTGCTAGGAGACAATTGGAATGCGAGGTGGGCTACCCAGCCATCCATCCTTAGAACCCTGCTCAGAATCATTGGCCTGGAGCCATACAACAGGTCTCAATTGTCCTGCAGAAGACTCTCTGCAGTTTAGAGCTTCTCACAATTCCCATCGTGGGAAAACCCCCATGGCCTTGTGATGCCCCCCATTCATGAAGGGGCCATCATGGGCAGAAACTACAACCTGAGCAATCGTCTGATCCTCGCCCTGACTTCAGATGCACGAGATCTCGATTCAGGGCTGTAGATTGTGCCTGCCATGGCCTCACCCAGAAACCTAAGCCAAGCTTGTGTTCTCAGACTTTTGTCGTCAGACTACTGGCGCACAAACCCTCCAGTTTGGCAATCCAGAACTACAACGCAGCACTCTGCCTGCCCTCCAGAAGAAAAAACATTGTCCTCTGGGGCTACCCAGTAACCCCAAATGAGGATCAACCTGCACCGAACTTGGCTGTACCCCAAATACATAGGCTAACCAGGGCACTAATGTCCTTTCTGACACAGGCTGAGCCTGGACCTCCTGACCCCTCCCAGACAGCTGGCCGCACACTGAGCACATCAAGCTGCCGTGGCCTTAGGTCGTCATCTCTTCCCAATCTCGGTTTTCAGGTTTCAGAACCTAGACCTTTTCTCCAATCACTGCCCAGGGTTGAAGGTGATGCAGAAATCAGAACTCCTTCCCCATGGCAGGAAACCCTTGGTTGGCATGTTGTCCAACGTTCAGTATAGTTGAAACCAGTGTGGCCCTTGAGGCCCCGCCCATGCTCGGGGGCCACATTGGTCACAAACACACATTGTGACCCTCTGGCTGAGCAGAGTCCTCAAGTAAGCCCACTCAGTGGCTGGATGAAGAGATAGCATATTGGGCTTGCCATGCCCCTAGGCCCCAATTTTTAACCATAGTTCGGGTTGTCCCTTCAGTCTTCCCCATGGCTTGGCTTTGGAATTCCTCTTTTGGTGGGACACCTGAGGTAACAAAACTGAAATGAGTCCTCCCATCCCACAGATTGACGAAAAGCAATTGGGAATCGGGCCAAATCCTCAGAGAGGAAGATTCGTCCATGGCCCATGAGGCCTCCCCGACATTCCACGGCCATCGCTGATACAAAATCCAGAGACAAAAGCCTGAGCAAGCGCCTCAGACTCGCACTTTCTTCATATCCAGAAGAGTTCTTCTCATGGTTTGTAGATCGGGCCTGCCATACCTACGTCCCCAAACCTAAGCTGAGTTTGTGTTTTCAGACTTCTGTCCTCAAAGTCTTGGGCCACACACCCTCCAGGCAGGGCCCTTGGAGCCACATATTAGGACTGTGCCTACCAGTCCATGGGAATTCTGCCCATTCCATGGTCCAAATGGTACAAATTAGGAGAAACCTCCAAAGTCCCTGAGGCCATCCCAATAGTGTAGGACGCCCGGAACAAACAAGGGCTGTCTGACACCAGCTGATAATCGACCTCCACTCATACCATAGATGGATGTCCCCAGAGAAGAAGATTGAACCAGACAGGAACCTAGGCCATAATAGGATCCATTGCTTTGGGTTACAGGCATGTGTCCTCAAAAGCCTGATTCCAATACGAGCATAGGGGTTTTCCTGAGGCACCCATCAGAACTCATCTCGTCTCCACAAGGAAACCTGTGCATGGGAGATATGTCCAAAGCTTAGGAGAGTACTTCAGGGTCCCGTAGCCACAGCCCCATTCCAAGGCCCTCATGGTCAGAAAAACACATTAGGGCCCATCCTCAGGAAAGTCCACTTCAACTCAGCCACCCCGGTTGCTCCGGCAGAGCCATCAGATCTAAACTGTCTTGTTGCTAGGAGACAATTGGAATGCGAGGCGGGCTTACCAGGCATCCATCCACGAACGGTGCTCTGGAGTCATTCCATATGGGATGTCCTGGAGCTGTCCAACAGTTCTCAATTGTCCCGCAGAAGGAATCCTTGAAGGGGGCATCCCACAACTCCCAACGTGGGAAAACCTCAATGGCCCCGAGATTCCGCTCCCTTCATGAAGCGGCCGTCATGCACAGAAACTGCAACCTGAGACAACGTCTTTTCCTCGCCCTGACTTCAGATGCATGAGATTGGTTCAGATCTGCAGGGGGTACCTGCCGTGCCCTCGCCCTGAAACCCAAGTTAGCTTGTCTTCTCAGACTTCCGTCCTCACACTACTGGCCCCGAAGCCCTCAAGTTTGGCAATTCCGGACCCACAATGCAGCACTCTTCCTGCCCTCTAGAAAAAAAATTATTGCCTCATGAGCTGCCCAGGCACCTTAAATGAGGATAAACCTACACAGCACTCGACTTTACCCAAATGATATAGTCTAACCTGGGCACTAATGCACTGTCGAACACAACCTGAGCCCGGACCTCCTGACCAACACCCAGAAAGCTGACCGCACACTGAGCACATAAAACCCGCCATGGCCTTAGGTCATCATCCCTTCCCTACCTCAGTTTTCAGGCTTCAGATCCGAGATCTTATCTCCAATCACTGCCCAGGGGTGAGTGTGACGCAGAAATCAGAACTCCTCCTTACCCATGGCAAGAACCCTTGTGGTTGGCACGTTGTCCAACGTTCAGTGTGGGAGAAACCAGCTTTCACCCTGAGGCCCCGCCCATTCTTGAGTGCGACGAGGGCATACACACGCATTGTGACCCTCAGCATGAGTCCTGTCCTCTAGTAAGTCCTCTCAGTGGCTGGACCATTAGATGTCATAATGGGCTTGACATGTCCCTAGGCCCCAATTTTAATCCAGATTTCTGATTGTCCAGTCGCCCCTCCCCAGGGCTCTACTCTGGAATCCCTCATTTGGTGGGACACCTGAGGTTAAAAAAGAAAACAACAACAACAACAACAACAACAACAACAAAACGGACTTCTTCCAGCCCACAGAATGACCCCAAACTCTTTGGACGGGGCCAAACCACCAGAGAGTAAGACTCGTCCATTTCCCATGAAGTCACCCAGAAATTCCACGACCATGAGTGACACGATATCCAGAGACAAAAACTTGAGCAGGAGCCTCACACTCGCCCTTCTTTCAAATCCCGAAGAGTTCTCCTCATGGTCTGTAGGTCAGTCCTGCCATACCTATGACCCGAAACATAAGCCGAGTTTGTGTTTTCAGACAACTGTCCAAACAGCCCTGGCCTACACAACCTACAGGCTCAGGCCCCTGGAGCCAAACCTGAGGACTGTACTTGCCCTCTCCAAGGGAATTGTGTGTGCCCATTCCAATGGCCACAACCCTTCTAATAGGATAAACCTCCAAAGTCCCTGATCCATCTCAATAGTGGTGGCTTCCCAGGAAAAAACAGGGGCAATCTGAGCCCAACTGAGCACCTACCTGCACTCAGACCCATAGACAGATGTCCCCAGAGGTAAAAAGGAAAGAACAGGCCCCTAGGCCCTAATCAGATCCATTGCTTTTGTTTCCAGTCATCTCTCCTCAGAGGCCTGGATTTCAAAAGCAGCATATAGCTGTTTCTACACTCACCCATCAGAAAACATCTCATCTACACATGGGAAACTTGCACGTTGGAGCTGTGTCAAAGCCTCTGTTTAGGAGAACCCTTTAGGGCCCCAGTGCCACCGCTTCATTCCAAGGTCTCCATAGACACAAAAGCACATTAGGACCCATCCCCAGGGGTGTCCATTTCAACTCAGCGTCCTCAGTTGCTCCCCACAGATCCAGGAGATCTAACCTGTCTTGATGCTAGGAGACAATTGGAATGCGAGGTGGGCTACCCAGCCATCCATCCTTAGAACCCTGCTCAGAATCATTGGCCTGGAGCCATACAACAGGTCTCAATTGTCCTGCAGAAGACTCTCTGCAGTTTGGAGCTTCTCACAACTCCCATCGTGGGAAAACCCCGATGGCCTCCAGATGCCCCCCCCATTCATGAAGGGGCCATCAGGAGCAGAAACTCCAACCTGAGCAATCGTCTGAACCTCGCCCTGACTTCAGATGCACGAGATCTCGATTCAGGGCTGTAGATTGTGCCTGCCATGGCCTCACCCAGAAACCTAAGCCTAGCTTGTGTTCTCAGACTTTTGTCGTCAGACTACTGGCCCACAAGCCCTCCAGTTTGGCAATCCATAACTACAATGCAGCACTCTGCCTGCCCTCCAGAAGAAAAAACATTGTCCTCTGGGGCTACCCAGTAACCCCAAATGAGGATCAACCTGCACCGAACTTGGCTGTACCCCAAATACATAGGCTGACCAGGGCACTAATGTCCTTTCTGACACAGGCTGAGCCTGGACCTCCTGACCCCTCCCAGACAGCTTGCCGCACACTGAGCACATCGAGCCGCCATGGCCTTAGGTCGTCATCTCTTCCCAACCTCGGTTTTCAGGTTTCAGAACGTCGACCTTATCTCCAATCACTGCCCAGGGTTGAAGGTGATGCAGAAATCAGAACTCCTTCCCCATGGCAAGAAACCCTTTGTTGGCATGTTGTCCAACGTTCAGTGTAGTTGAAACCAGTGTGGCCCTTGAGGCCCCGCCCATGCTCGCGGGCCACATTGGTCACAAACACACATTGTGACCCTCTGGCTGAGCCGAGTCCTCAAGTAAGGCCACTCAGTGGCTGGATGAAGAGATAGCATATTGGGCTTGCCATGCCCCTAGGCCCCAATTTTTAACCATAGTTCGGGTTGTCCCTTCAGTCTTCCCCACGGCTTGGCTTTGGAATTCCTCTTTTGGTGGGACACCTGAGGTAACAAAACTGAAATGAGTCCTCCCATCCCACAGATTGACGAAAAGCAATTGGGAATCGGGCCAAATCCTCAGAGAGGAAGATTCGTCCATGGCCCATGAGGCCTCCCCGACATTCCACGGCCATCGCTGATACAAAATCCAGAGACAAAAGCCTGAGCAAGCGCCTCAGACTCGCACTTTCTTCATATCCAGAAGAGTTCTTCTCATGGTTTGTAGATCGGGCCTGCCATACTTACTTCCCCAAACCTAAGCTGAGTTTGTGTTTTCAGACTTCTGTCCTCAAAGTCTTGGGCCACACACACTCCAGGCTGGGCCATTGGAGCCACACATTAGGACTGTGCCTACCAATCCATGGGAATTCTGCCCATTCCATGGTCCAATATCGTACAAATTAGGAGAAACCTCCAAAGTCCCTGAGGCCATCCCAATAGTGTAGGACGCCCGGAACAAACAAGGGCTGTCTGACACCAGCTGATAATCGACCTCCACTCATACCATAGATGGATGTCCCCAGAGAAGAAGATTGAACCAGACAGGACCCTAGGCCTTAATAGGAACCATTGCTTTGTGTTACAGGCATGTGTCCTCAAAAGCCTGATTCCAATACGAGCATAGGGGTTTTCCTGAGGCACCCATCAGAACTCATCTCGTCTCCACAAGGAAACCTGTGCATGGGAGCCATGTCCAAAGCTTAGGAGAGTACTTCAGGGTCCCGTAGCCACCGCCCCATTCCAAGGCCCTCATGGTCAGAAAAACACATTAGGGCCCATCCTCAGGAAAGTCCATTTCAACTCAGCCACCCTGGTTGCTCCGGCAGAGCCATCAGATCTAAACTTCTTGTTGCTAGGAGACAATTGGAATGCGAGGCGGGCTTCCCAGGCATCCATCCACGAATGGTGCTCTGGAGTCATTCCATATGGGATGTCCTGGAGCTGTCCAACAGGTCTCAATTGTCCCGCAGAAGGAATCCTTGAAGGGGGCATCCCACAACTCCCAACGTGGGAAAACCTCAATGGCCCCAAGATTCCGCTCCCTTCATGAAGCGGCCGTCATGCACTGAAACTCCAACCTGAGCCAACGTCTGATCCTTGCCCTGACTTCAGATGCATGAGATATTGGTTCAGATCTGCAGGGGGTACCTGCCGTGCCCTCGCCCTGAAACCCAAGTCTAGCTTGTCTTCTCAGACTTCCGTCCTCACACTCCTGGCCCCGAAGCCCTCAAGTTTGGCAATTCCGGACCCACAATGCAGCACTCTTCCTGCCCTCTAGAAAAAAAATTATTGCCTCATGAGCTGCCCAGGCACCTTAAATGAGGATCAACCTACACAGCACTCGACTTTACCCAAATGATATAGTCTAACCTGGGCACTAATGCACTGTCGAACACAACCTGAGCCCGGACCTCCTGACCAACACCCAGAAAGCTGACCGCACACTGAGCACATAAAACCCGCCATGGCCTTAGGTCATCATCCCTTCCCTACCTCAGTTTTCAGGCTTCAGATCCGAGATCTTATCTCCAATCACTGCCCACGGGTGAGTGTGATGCAGAAATCAGAACTCCTCCTTACCCATGGCAAGAACCCTTGTGGTTGGCATGTTGTCCAACGTTCAGTGTAGGAGAAACCAGCATTCACCCTGAGGCCCCGCCCATTCTTGAGTGCGACGAGGGCATACACACGCATTGTGACCCTCAGCATGAGTCCTGTCCTCTAGTAAGTCCTCTCAGTGGCTGGACCATTAGATGTCATAATGGGCTTGACATGTCCCTAGGCCCCAATTTTTAACCAGATTTCTGATTGTCCAGTCGCCCCTCCCCAGGGCTCTACTCTGGAATCCCTCATTTGGTGGGACACCTGAGGTTAAAAAAGAAAACAACAACAACAACAACAACAACAAAACGGACTTCTTCCAGCCCACAGAATGACCCCAAACTCTTTGGACGGGGCCAAACCACCAGAGAGTAAGACTCGTCCATTTCCCATGACGTCACCCAGAAATTCCACGACCATGAGTGACACGATATCCAGAGACAAAAACTTGAGCAGGAGCCTCACACTCGCCCTTCTTTCAAATCCCGAAGAGTTCTCCTCATGGTCTGTAGGTCAGTCCTGCCATACCTATGACCCGAAACATAAGCCGAGTTTGTGTTTTCAGACAACTGTCCAAACAGCCCTGGCCTACACAACCTACAGGCTCAGGCCCCTGGAGCCAAACCTGAGGACTGTACTTGCCCTCTCCAAGGGAATTGTGTGTGCCCATTCCAATGGCCACAACCCTTCTAATAGGATAAACCTCCAAAGTCCCTGATCCATCTCAATAGTGGTGGCTTCCCAGGAAAAAACAGGGGCAATCTGAACCCAACTGAGCACCTACCTGCACTCAGACACATAGACAGATGTCCCCAGAGGGAAAAAGGAAAGAACAGGCCCCTAGGCACTAATCAGATCCATTGCTTTGGTTTCCAGGCATCTCTCCTCAGAGGCCTGGATTTCAAAGCAGCATATAGCTGTTTCTAGACTCACCCATCAGAAAACATCTCATCTACACATGGGAAAATTGCACGTTGGAGCTGTGTCAAAGCCTCTGTTTCGGAGAACCCTTTTGGGCCCCAGTGCCACCGCTTCATTCCAAGGTCTCCATAGACACAAAAGCACATTAGGACCCATCCCCAGGGGTGTCCATTTCAACTCAGCGTCTTCGGTTGCTCCCCACAGATCCAGGAGATCTAACCTGTCTTGTTGCTAGGAGACAATTGGAATGCGAGGTGGGCTACCCAGCCATCCATCCTTAGAACCCTGCTCAGAATCATTAGCCTGGAGCCATACAACAGGTCTCAATTGTCCTTCAGAAGACTCTCTGCAGTTTGGAGCTTCTAACAACTCCCATCGTGGGAAAACCCCCATGGCCTCGTGATGCCCCCCCATTCATGAAGGGGCCGTCAGGGGCAGAAACTCCAACCTGAGCAATCGTCTGAACCTCGCCCTGACTTCAGATGCACGAGATCTCGATTCAGGGCTGTAGATTGTGCCTGCCATGGCCTCACCCAGAAACCTAAGCCTAGCTTGTGTTCTCAGACTTTTGTCATCAGACTACTGGACCACAAGCCCTCCAGTTTGGCAATCCAGAACTACAACGCAGCACTCTGCCTGCCCTACAGAAGAAAAAACATTGTTCTCTGGGGCTACCCAGTAACCCCAAATGAGGATCAACCTGCACCGACCTTGGGTGTACCCCAAATACATAGGCTGACCAGGGCACTAATGTCCTTTCTGACACAGCCTGAGCCTGGACCTCCTGGCCCCTCCCAGACAGCTGGCCACACACTGAGCACATCGAGCCGCCATGGCCTTAGGTCGTCATCTCTTCCAAACCTCGGTTTTCAGTTTTCAGAACCTAGACCTTATCTCCAATCACTGCCCAGGGTTGAAGGTGATGCAGAAATCAGAACTCCTTCCCCATGGCAGGAAACCCTTGGTTGGCATGTTGTCCAACGTTCAGTGTAGTTGAAACCAGTATGGCCCTTGAGGCCCCGCCCATTTCGCGGGCCACATTGGTCACAAACACACATTGTGACCCTCAGGCTGAGCCCAGTCCTCAAATAAGACCACTCAGTGGCTGGATGTAGAGATAGCATATTGGGCTTGCCATGCCCCTAGGCCCCAATTTTTAACCATAGTTCGGGTTGTCCCTTCAGACTTCCGCACGGCTTGGCTTTGGAATTCCTCTTTTGGTGGGACACCTGAGGTAACAAAACTGAAATGAGTCCTCCCATCCCACAGATTGACGAAAAGCAATTGGGAATCGGGCCAAATCCTCAGAGAGGAAGATTCGTCCATGGCCCATGAGGCCTCCCCGACATTCCACGGCCATCGCTGATACAAAATCCAGAGACAAAAGCCTGAGCAAGCGCCTCAGACTCGCACTTACTTCATATCCTGAAGAGTTCTTCTCATGGTTTGTAGATCGGGCCTGCCATACCTACGTCCCTAAACCTAAGCTGAGTTTGTGTTTTCAGACTTCTGTCCTCAAAGTCTTGGGCCACACACCCTCCAGGCTGGGCCCTTGGAGCCACACATTAGGACTGTGCCTACCAATCCATGGGAATTCTGCCCTTTCCATGGTCCAAAATCGTACAAATTAGGAGAAACCTCCAAAGTCCCTGAGGCCATCCCAATAGTGTAGGTCGGAACAAACAAGGGCTGTCTGAGACCAGCTGATAATCGACCTCCACTCATACCATAGATGGATGTCCCCAGAGAAGAAGATTGAACCAGACAGGACCCTAGGCCATAATAGGATCCATTGCTTTGTGTTACAGGCATGTGTCCTCAAAAGCCTGATTCCAATACGAGAATAGGCGTTTTCCTGAGGCACCCATCAGAACCCATCTCGTCTCCACAAGGAAACTTGTGCATGGGAGATATGTCCAAAGCTTAGGGGAGTACTTCAGGTTCCCGTTGCCACCGCCCCATTCCAAGGCCCTCATGGACAGAAAAACACCTTAGTGCCCATCCTCAGGAAAGTCCATTTCAACTCAGCCACCCCGGTTGCTCCGGCAGAGCCATCAGATCTAAACTGTCTTGTTGCTAGGAGGCAATTGGAATGTGAGGCGGGCTTCCCAGGCATCCATCCAACAACGGTGCTCTGGAGTCATTCCATATGGGATGTCCTGGAGCTGTCCAACAGGTCTCAATTGTCCCGCAGAAGGAATCCTTGAAGGGGGCATCCCACAACTCCCAACGTGGGAAAACCTCAATGGCCCCGAGATTCTGCTCCCTTCATGAAGCGGCCGTCATGCACAGAAACTGCAACCTGAGCAAACGTCTGATCCTCGCCCTGACTTCAGATGCATGAGATATTGGTTCAGATCTGCAGGGGGTACCTGCCGTGCCCTCGCCCTGAAACCCAAGTCTAGCTTGTCTTCTCAGAATTCTCACACTCCTGGCCCCGAAGCCCTCAAGTTTGGCAATTCCGGACCCACAATGCAGCACTCTGCCTGCCCTCTAGAAAAAAAATTATTGCCTCATGAGCTGCCCAGGCACCTTAAATGAAGATAAACCTACACAGCACTCGACTTTACCCAAATGATATAGTCTAACCTGGGCACTAATGCACTGTGGAACACAACCTGAGCCCGGACCTCCTGACCAACACCCAGAAAGCTGACCGCACACTGAGCACATAAAACCCGCCATGGCCTTAGGTCCTCATCTCTTCCCGACCTCAGTTTTCAGGCTTCAGATCCGAGACCTTATCTCCAATCACTGCCCAGGGGTGAGTGTGATGCAGAAATCAGAACTCCTCCTTACCCATGGCAAGAACCCTTGTGGTTGGCACGTTGTCCAACGTTCAGTGTAGGAGAAACCAGCATTCACCCTGAGGCCCCGCCCATTCTTGAGTGCGACGAGGGCATACACACGCATTGTGACCCTCAGCATGAGTCCTGTCCTCTAGTAAGTCCTCTCAGTGGCTGCAGCATTAGATGTCATAATGGGCTTGACATGTCCCTAGACCCAAATTTTTAACCAGATTTCTGATTGTCCAGTCGCCCCTCCCCAGGGCTCTACACTGGAATCCCTCATTTGGTGGGACTCCTGAGGTTAAAAAAGAAAACAACAACAACAACAACAAAACGGACTTCTTCCAGCCCACGGAATGACCCCAAACTCTTTGGACGGGGCCAAACCACCAGAGAGTAAGTCTCGTCCATTTCCCATCTAGTCACCCAGAAATTCCACGACCATGAGTGACACGATATCCAGAGACAAAAACTTGAGCAGGAGCCTCACACTCTCCCTTCTTTCAAATCCTGAAGAGTTCTCCTCATGGTCTGTAGGTCAGTCCTGCCATACCTATGACCCGAAACATAAGCCGAGTTTGTGTTTTCAGACAACTGTCCAAACAGCCCTGGCCTACACAACCTACAGGCTCAGGCCCCTGGAGACAAACCTGAGGACTGTACTTGCCCTCTCCAAGGGAATTGTGTGTGCCCATTCCAATGGCCACAACCCTTCTAATAGGATAAACCTCCAAAGTCCCTGATCCATCTCAATAGTGGTGGCTTCCCAGGAAAAAACAGGGGCAATCTGAGCCCAACTGAGCACCTACCTGCACTCAGACCCATAGTCAGATGTCCCCAGAGGTAAAAAGGAAAGAACAGGCCCCTAGGCACTAATCAGATCCATTGCTTTGGTTTCCAGGCATCTCTCCTCAGAGGTCTTTATTTCAAAAGCAGCATATATCTGTTTCTAGACTCACCCATCAGAAAACATCTCATCTACACATGGGAAACTTGCACGTTGGAGCTGTGTCAAAGCCTCTGTTTAGGAGAACCCTTTAGGGCCCCAGTGCCACCGCTTCATTCCAAGGTCTCCATAGACACAAAATCACATTAGGACCCATCCTCAGGGGTGTCCATTTCAACTCAGCGTCCTCGGTTGCACCCCACAGATCCAAAAGATATAACCTGTCTTGGTGCTAGGAGACAATTGGAATGCGAGGTGGGCTACCCAGCCATCCATCCTTAGAACCCTGCTCAGAATCATTGGCCTGGAGCCATACAACAGGTCTCAATTGTCCTGCAGAAGACTCTCTGCAGTTTAGAGCTTCTCACAATTCCCATCGTGGGAAAACCCCCATGGCCTTGTGATGCCCCCCATTCATGAAGGGGCCATCATGGGCAGAAACTACAACCTGAGCAATCGTCTGATCCTCGCCCTGACTTCAGATGCACGAGATCTCGATTCAGGGCTGTAGATTGTGCCTGCCATGGCCTCACCCAGAAACCTAAGCCAAGCTTGTGTTCTCAGACTTTTGTCGTCAGACTACTGGCGCACAAACCCTCCAGTTTGGCAATCCAGAACTACAACGCAGCACTCTGCCTGCCCTCCAGAAGAAAAAACATTGTCCTCTGGGGCTACCCAGTAACCCCAAATGAGGATCAACCTGCACCGACCTTGGCTGTACCCCAAATACATAGGCTAACCAGGGCACTAATGTCCTTTCTGACACAGGCTGAGCCTGGACCTCCTGACCCCTCCCAGACAGCTGGCCGCACACTGAGCACATCAAGCTGCCGTGGCCTTAGGTCGTCATCTCTTCCCAATCTCGGTTTTCAGGTTTCAGAACCTAGACCTTTTCTCCAATCACTGCCCAGGGTTGAAGGTGATGCAGAAATCAGAACTCCTTCCCCATGGCAGGAAACCCTTGGTTGGCATGTTGTCCAACGTTCAGTATAGTTGAAACCAGTGTGGCCCTTGAGGCCCCGCCCATGCTCGGGGGCCACATTGGTCACAAACACACATTGTGACCCTCTGGCTGAGCAGAGTCCTCAAGTAAGCCCACTCAGTGGCTGGATGAAGAGATAGCATATTGGGCTTGCCATGCCCCTAGGCCCCAATTTTTAACCATAGTTCGGGTTGTCCCTTCAGTCTTCCCCACGGCTTGGCTTTGGAATTCCTCTTTTGGTGGGACACCTGAGGTAACAAAACTGAAATGAGTCCTCCCATCCCACAGATTGACGAAAAGCAATTGGGAATCGGGCCAAATCCTCAGAGAGGAAGATTCGTCCATGGCCCATGAGGCCTCCCCGACATTCCACGGCCATCGCTGATACAAAATCCAGAGACAAAAGCCTGAGCAAGCGCCTCAGACTCGCACTTTCTTCATATCCAGAAGAGTTCTTCTCATGGTTTGTAGATCGGGCCTGCCATACCTACGTCCCCAAACCTAAGCTGAGTTTGTGTTTTCAGACTTCTGTCCTCAAAGTCTTGGGCCACACACCCTCCAGGCAGGGCCCTTGGAGCCACATATTAGGACTGTGCCTACCAGTCCATGGGAATTCTGCCCATTCCATGGTCCAAATGGTACAAATTAGGAGAAACCTCCAAAGTCCCTGAGGCCATCCCAATAGTGTAGGACGCCCGGAACAAACAAGGGCTGTCTGACACCAGCTGATAATCGACCTCCACTCATACCATAGATGGATGTCCCCAGAGAAGAAGATTGAACCAGACAGGAACCTAGGCCATAATAGGATCCATTGCTTTGGGTTACAGGCATGTGTCCTCAAAAGCCTGATTCCAATACGAGCATAGGGGTTTTCCTGAGGCACCCATCAGAACTCATCTCGTCTCCACAAGGAAACCTGTGCATGGGAGATATGTCCAAAGCTTAGGAGAGTACTTCAGGGTCCCGTAGCCACAGCCCCATTCCAAGGCCCTCATGGTCAGAAAAACACATTAGGGCCCATCCTCAGGAAAGTCCACTTCAACTCAGCCACCCCGGTTGCTCCAGCAGAGCCATCAGATCTAAACTGTCTTGTTGCTAGGAGACAATTGGAATGCGAGGCGGGCTTACCAGGCATCCATCCACGAACGGTGCTCTGGAGTCATTCCATATGGGATGTCCTGGAGCTGTCCAACAGTTCTCAATTGTCCCGCAGAAGGAATCCTTGAAGGGGGCATCCCACAACTCCCAACGTGGGAAAACCTCAATGGCCCCGAGATTCCGCTCCCTTCATGAAGCGGCCGTCATGCACAGAAACTGCAACCTGAGACAACGTCTTTTCCTCGCCCTGACTTCAGATGCATGAGATTGGTTCAGATCTGCAGGGGGTACCTGCCGTGCCCTCGCCCTGAAACCCAAGTTAGCTTGTCTTCTCAGACTTCCGTCCTCACACTCCTGGCCCCGAAGCCCTCAAGTTTGGCAATTCCGGACCCACAATGCAGCACTCTTCCTGCCCTCTAGAAAAAAAATTATTGCCTCATGAGCTGCCCAGGCACCTTAAATGAGGATAAACCTACACAGCACTCGACTTTACCCAAATGATATAGTCTAACCTGGGCACTAATGCACTGTCGAACACAACCTGAGCCCGGACCTCCTGACCAACACCCAGAAAGCTGACCGCACACTGAGCACATAAAACCCGCCATGGCCTTAGGTCATCATCCCTTCCCTACCTCAGTTTTCAGGCTTCAGATCCGAGATCTTATCTCCAATCACTGCCCAGGGGTGAGTGTGACGCAGAAATCAGAACTCCTCCTTACCCATGGCAAGAACCCTTGTGGTTGGCACGTTGTCCAACGTTCAGTGTGGGAGAAACCAGCTTTCACCCTGAGGCCCCGCCCATTCTTGAGTGCGACGAGGGCATACACACGCATTGTGACCCTCAGCATGAGTCCTGTCCTCTAGTAAGTCCTCTCAGTGGCTGGACCATTAGATGTCATAATGGGCTTGACATGTCCCTAGGCCCCAATTTTAAACCAGATTTCTGATTGTCCAGTCGCCCCTCCCCAGGGCTCTACTCTGGAATCCCTCATTTGGTGGGACACCTGAGGTTAAAAAAGAAAACAACAACAACAACAACAACAACAACAACAAAACGGACTTCTTCCAGCCCACAGAATGACCCCAAACTCTTTGGACGGGGCCAAACCACCAGAGAGTAAGACTCGTCCATTTCCCATGAAGTCACCCAGAAATTCCACGACCATGAGTGACACGATATCCAGAGACAAAAACTTGAGCAGGAGCCTCACACTCGCCCTTCTTTCAAATCCCGAAGAGTTCTCCTCATGGTCTGTAGGTCAGTCCTGCCATACCTATGACCCGAAACATAAGCCGAGTTTGTGTTTTCAGACAACTGTCCAAACAGCCCTGGCCTACACAACCTACAGGCTCAGGCCCCTGGAGCCAAACCTGAGGACTGTACTCGCCCTCTCCAAGGGAATTGTGTGTGCCCATTCCAATGGCCACAACCCTTCTAATAGGATAAACCTCCAAAGTCCCTGATCCATCTCAATAGTGGTGGCTTCCCAGGAAAAAACAGGGGCAATCTGAGCCCAACTGAGCACCTACCTGCACTCAGACCCATAGACAGATGTCCCCAGAGGTAAAAAGGAAAGAACAGGCCCCTAGGCCCTAATCAGATCCATTGCTTTTGTTTCCAGTCATCTCTCCTCAGAGGCCTGGATTTCAAAAGCAGCATATAGCTGTTTCTACACTCACCCATCAGAAAACATCTCATCTACACATGGGAAACTTGCACGTTGGAGCTGTGTCAAAGCCTCTGTTTAGGAGAACCCTTTAGGGCCCCAGTGCCACCGCTTCATTCCAAGGTCTCCATAGACACAAAAGCACATTAGGACCCATCCCCAGGTGTGTCCATTTCAACTCAGCGTCCTCAGTTGCTCCCCACAGATCCAGGAGATCTAACCTGTCTTGTTGCTAGGAGACAATTGGAATGCGAGGTGGGCTACCCAGCCATCCATCCTTAGAACCCTGCTCAGAATCATTGGCCTGGAGCCATACAACAGGTCTCAATTGTCCTGCAGAAGACTCTCTGCAGTTTGGAGCTTCTCACAACTCCCATCGTGGGAAAACCCCGATGGCCTCCAGATGCCCCCCCCATTCATGAAGGGCCCATCAGGGGCAGAAACTCCAACCTGAGCAATCGTCTGAACCTCGCCCTGACTTCAGATGCACGAGATCTCGATTCAGGGCTGTAGATTGTGCCTGCCATGGCCTCACCCAGAAACCTAAGCCTAGCTTGTGTTCTCAGACTTTTGTCGTCAGACTACTGGCCCACAAGCCCTCCAGTTTGGCAATCCAGAACTACAATGCAGCACTCTGCCTGCCCTCCAGAAGAAAAAACATTGTCCTCTGGGGCTACCCAGTAACCCCAAATGAGGATCAACCTGCACCGAACTTGGCTGTACCCCAAATACATAGGCTGACCAGGGCACTAATGTCCTTTCTGACACAGGCTGAGCCTGGACCTCCTGACCCATCCCAGACAGCTTGCCACACACTGAGCACATCGAGCCGCCATGGCCTTAGGTCGTCATCTCTTCCCAACCTCGGTTTTCAGGTTTCAGAACGTAGACTTTATCTCCAATCACTGCCCAGGGTTGAAGGTGATGCAGAAATCAGAACTCCTTCCCCATGGCAAGAAACCTTGTGGTTGGCATGTTGTCCAACGTTCAGTGTAGTTGAAACCAGTGTGGCCCTTGAGGCCCCGCCCATGCTCGCGGGCCACATTGGTCACAAACACACATTGTGACCCTCTGGCTTAGCCGAGTCCTCAAGTAAGGCCACTCAGTGGCTGGATGAAGAGATAGCATATTGGGCTTGCCATGCCCCTAGGCCCCAATTTTTAACCATAGTTCGGGTTGTCCCTTCAGTCTTCCCCACGGCTTGGCTTTGGAATTCCTCTTTTGGTGGGACACCTGAGGTAACAAAACTGAAATGAGTCCTCCCATCCCACAGATTGACGAAAAGCAATTGGGAATCGGGCCAAATCCTCAGAGAGGAAGATTCGTCCATGGCCCATGAGGCCTCCCCGACATTCCACGGCCATCGCTGATACAAAATCCAGAGACAAAAGCCTGAGCAAGCGCCTCAGACTCGCACTTTCTTCATATCCAGAAGAGTTCTTCTCATGGTTTGTAGATCGGGCCTGCCATACCTACGTCCCCAAACCTAAGCTGAGTTTGTGTTTTCAGACTTCTGTCCTCAAAGTCTTGGGCCACACACCCTCCAGGCTGGGCCCTTGGAGCCACACATTAGGACTGTGCCTACCAATCCATGGGAATTCTGCCCATTCCATGACCCAAAATCGTACAAATTAGGAGAAACTTCCAAAGTCCCTGAGGCCATCCCAATAGTGTAGGACGCCCGGAATAAACAAGGGCTGTCTGACACCAGCTGGTAATCGACCTCCACTCATACCATAGATGGATGTCCCCAGAGAAGAAGATTGAACCAGACAGGAACCTAGGCCATAATAGGATCCATTGCTTTGGGTTACAGGCATGTGTCCTCAAAAGCCTGATTCCAATACGAGCATAGGGGTTTTTCTGAGGCACCCATCAGAACTCATCTCGTCTACACAAGGAAACCTGTGCATGGCAGCCATGTCCAAAGCTTAGGAGAGTACTTCAGGGTCCCGTAGCCACCGCCCCATTCCAAGGCCCTCATGGTCAGAAAAACACATTAGGGCCCATCCTCAGGAAAGTCCATTTCAACTCAGCCACCCTGGTTGCTCCGGCAGAGCCATCAGATCTAAACTGTCTTGTTGCTAGGAGACAATTGGAATGCGAGGCGGGCTTCCCAGGCATCCATCCACGAACGGTGCTCTGGAGTCATTCCATATGGGATGTCCTGGAGCTGTCCAACAGGTCTCAATTGTCCCGCAGAAGGAATCCTTGAAGGGGGCATCCCACAACTCCCAACGTGGGAAAACCTCAATGGCCCCGAGATTCCGCTCCCTTCATGAAGCGGCCGTCATGCACTGAAACTCCAACCTGAGCCAACGTCTGATCCTTGCCCTGACTTCAGATGCATGAGATATTGGTTCAGATCTGCAGGGGGTACCTGCCGTGCCCTCGCCCTGAAACCCAAGTCTAGCTTGTCTTCTCAGACTTCCGTCCTCACACTCCTGGCCCCGAAGCCCTCAAGTTTGACAATTCCGGACCCACAATGCAGCACTCTTCCTGCCCTCTAGAAAAAAAATTATTGCCTCATGAGCTGCCCAGGCACCTTAAATGAGGATCAACCTACACAGCACTCGACTTTACCCAAATGATATAGTCTAACCTGGGCACTAATGCACTGTCGAACACAACCTGAGCCCGGACCTCCTGACCAACACCCAGAAAGCTGACCGCACACTGAGCACATAAAACCCGCCATGGCCTTAGGTCATCATCCCTTCCCTACCTCAGTTTTCAGGCTTCAGATCCGAGACCTTATCTCCAATCACTGCCCAGGGGTGAGTGTGATGCAGAAATCAGAACTCCTCCTTACCCATGGCAAGAACCCTTGTGGTTGGCACGTTGTCCAACGTTCAGTGTAGGAGAAACCAGCATTCACCCTGAGGCCCCGCCCATTCTTGAGTGCGACGAGGGCATACACACGCATTGTGACCCTCAGCATGAGTCCTGTCCTCTAGTAAGTCCTCTCAGTGGCTGGACCATTAGATGTCATAATAGGCTTTACATGTCCCTAGGCCCCAATTTTTAACCAGATTTCTGATTGTCCAGTCGCCCCTCCCCAGGGCTCTACTCTGGAATCCCTCATTTGGTGGGACACCTGAGGTTAAAAAAGAAAACAACAACAACAACAACAACAACAAAACGGACTTCTTCCAGCCCACAGAATGACCCCAAACTCTTTGGACGGGGCCAAACCACCAGAGAGTAAGACTCGTCCATTTCCCATGAAGTCACCCAGAAATTCCACGACCATGAGTGACACGATATCCAGAGACAAAAACTTGAGCAGGAGCCTCACACTCGCCCTTCTTTCAAATCCCGAAGAGTTCTCCTCATGGTCTGTAGGTCAGTCCTGCCATACCTATGACCCGAAACATAAGCCGAGTTTGTGTTTTCAGACAACTGTCCAAACAGCCCTGGCCTACACAACCTACAGGCTCAGGCCCCTGGAGCCAAACCTGAGGACTGTACTTGCCCTCTCCAAGGGAATTGTGTGTGCCCATTCCAATGGCCACAACCCTTCTAATAGGATAAACCTCCAAAGTCCCTGATCCATCTCAATAGTGGTGGCTTCCCAGGAAAAAACAGGGGCAATCTGAGCCCAAATGAGCACCTACCTGCACTCAGACCCATAGACAGATGTCCCCAGAGGTAAAAAGGAAAGAACAGGCCCCTAGGCCCTAATCAGATCCATTGCTTTTGTTTCCAGTCATCTCTCCTCAGAGGCCTGGATTTCAAAAGCAGCATATAGCTGTTTCTACACTCACCCATCAGAAAACATCTCATCTACACATGGGAAACTTGCACGTTGGAGCTGTGTCAAAGCCTCTGTTTAGGAGAACCCTTTAGGGCCCCAGTGCCACCGCTTCATTCCAAGGTCTCCATAGACACAAAAGCACATTAGGACCCATCCCCAGGGGTGTCCATTTCAACTCAGCGTCCTCAGTTGCTCCCCACAGATCCAGGAGATCTAACCTGTCTTGATGCTAGGAGACAATTGGAATGCGAGGTGGGCTACCCAGCCATCCATCCTTAGAACCCTGCTCAGAATCATTGGCCTGGAGCCATACAACAGGTCTCAATTGTCCTGCAGAAGACTCTCTGCAGTTTGGAGCTTCTCACAACTCCCATCGTGGGAAAACCCCGATGGCCTCCAGATGCCCCCCCCATTCATGAAGGGGCCATCAGGGGCAGAAACTCCAACCTGAGCAATCGTCTGAACCTCGCCCTGACTTCAGATGCACGAGATCTCGATTCAGGGCTGTAGATTGTGCCTGCCATGGCCTCACCCAGAAACCTAAGCCTAGCTTGTGTTCTCAGACTTTTGTCGTCAGACTACTGGCCCACAAGCCCTCCAGTTTGGCAATCCATAACTACAATGCAGCACTCTGCCTGCCCTCCAGAAGAAAAAACATTGTCCTCTGGGGCTACCCAGTAACCCCAAATGAGGATCAACCTGCACCGAACTTGGCTGTACCCCAAATACATAGGCTGACCAGGGCACTAATGTCCTTTCTGACACAGGCTGAGCCTGGACCTCCTGACCCCTCCCAGACAGCTTGCCGCACACTGAGCACATCGAGCCGCCATGGCCTTAGGTCGTCATCTCTTCCCAACCTCGGTTTTCAGGTTTCAGAACGTCGACCTTATCTCCAATCACTGCCCAGGGTTGAAGGTGATGCAGAAATCAGAACTCCTTCCCCATGGCAAGAAACCCTTTGTTGGCATGTTGTCCAACGTTCAGTGTAGTTGAAACCAGTGTGGCCCTTGAGGCCCCGCCCATGCTCGCGGGCCACATTGGTCACAAACACACATTGTGACCCTCTGGCTGAGCCGAGTCCTCAAGTAAGGCCACTCAGTGGCTGGATGAAGAGATAGCATATTGGGCTGGCCATGCCCCTAGGCCCCAATTTTTAACCATAGTTCGGGTTGTCCCTTCAGTCTTCCCCACGGCTTGGCTTTGGAATTCCTCTTTTGGTGGGACACCTGAGGTAACAAAACTGAAATGAGTCCTCCCATCCCACAGATTGACGAAAAGCAATTGGGAATCGGGCCAAATCCTCAGAGAGGAAGATTCGTCCATGGCCCATGAGGCCTCCCCGACATTCCACGGCCATCGCTGATACAAAATCCAGAGACAAAAGCCTGAGCAAGCGCCTCAGACTCGCACTTTCTTCATATCCAGAAGAGTTCTTCTCATGGTTTGTAGATCGGGCCTGCCATACTTACGTCCCCAAACCTAAGCTGAGTTTGTGTTTTCAGACTTCTGTCCTCAAAGTCTTGGGCCACACACACTCCAGGCTGGGCCCTTGGAGCCACACATTAGGACTGTGCCTACCAATCCATGGGAATTCTGCCCATTCCATGGTCCAATATCGTACAAATTAGGAGAAACCTCCAAAGTCCCTGAGGCCATCCCAATAGTGTAGGACGCCCGGAACAAACAAGGGCTGTCTGACACCAGCTGATAATCGACCTCCACTCATACCATAGATGGATGTCCCCAGAGAAGAAGATTGAACCAGACAGGACCCTAGGCCATAATAGGATCCATTGCTTTGTGTTACAGGCATGTGTCCTCAAAAGCCTGATTCCAATACGAGCATAGGGGTTTTCCTGAGGCACCCATCAGAACTCATCTCGTCTCCACAAGGAAACCTGTGCATGGGAGCCATGTCCAAAGCTTAGGAGAGTACTTCAGGGTCCCGTAGCCACCGCCCCATTCCAAGGCCCTCATGGTCAGAAAAACACATTAGGGCCCATCCTCAGGAAAGTCCATTTCAACTCAGCCACCCTGGTTGCTCCGGCAGAGCCATCAGATCTAAACTGTCTTGTTGCTAGGAGACAATTGGAATGCGAGGCGGGCTTCCCAGGCATCCATCCACGAACGGTGCTCTGGAGTCATTCCATATGTGATGTCCTGGAGCTGTCCAACAGGTCTCAATTGTCCCGCAGAAGGAATCCTTGAAGGGGGCATCCCACAACTCCCAACGTGGGAAAACCTCAATGGCCCCGAGATTCCGCTCCCTTCATGAAGCGGCCGTCATGCACTGAAACTCCAACCTGAGCCAACGTCTGATCCTTGCCCTGACTTCAGATGCATGAGATATTGGTTCAGATCTGCAGGGGGTACCTGCCGTGCCCTCGCCCTGAAACCCAAGTCTAGCTTGTCTTCTCAGACTTCCGTCCTCACACTCCTGGCCCCGAAGCCCTCAAGTTTGGCAATTCCGGACCCACAATGCAGCACTCTTCCTGCCCTCTAGAAAAAAAATTATTGCCTCATGAGCTGCCCAGGCACCTTAAATGAGGATCAACCTACACAGCACTCGACTTTACCCAAATGATATAGTCTAACCTGGGCACTAATGCACTGTCGAACACAACCTGAGCCCGGACCTCCTGACCAACACCCAGAAAGCTGACCGCACACTGAGCACATAAAACCCGCCATGGCCTTAGGTCATCATCCCTTCCCTACCTCAGTTTTCAGGCTTCAGATCCGAGACCTTATCTCCAATCACTGCCCAGGGGTGAGTGTGATGCAGAAATCAGAACTCCTCCTTACCCATGGCAAGAACCCTTGTGGTTGGCACGTTGTCCAACGTTCAGTGTAGGAGAAACCAGCATTCACCCTGAGGCCCCGCCCATTCTTGAGTGCGACGAGGGCATACACACGCATTGTGACCCTCAGCATGAGTCCTGTCCTCTAGTAAGTCCTCTCAGTGGCTGGACCATTAGATGTCATAATGGGCTTGACATGTCCCTAGGCCCCAATTTTTAACCAGATTTCTGATTGTCCAGTCGCCCCTCCCCAGGGCTCTACTCTGGAATCCCTCATTTCGTGGGACACCTGAGGTTAAAAAAGAAAACAACAACAACAACAACAACAACAACAACAACAAAACGGACTTCTTCCAGCCCACAGAATGACCCCAAACTATTTGGACGGGGCCAAACCACCAGAGAGTAAGACTCGTCCATTTCCCATGAAGTCACCCAGAAATTCCACGACCATGAGTGACACGATATCCAGAGACAAAAACTTGAGCAGGAGCCTCACACTCGCCCTTCTTTCAAATCCCGAAGAGTTCTCCTCATGGTCTGTAGGTCAGTCCTGCCATACCTATGACCCGAAACATAAGCCGAGTTTGTGTTTTCAGACAACTGTCCAAACAGCCCTGGCCTACACAACCTACAGGCTCAGGCCCCTGGAGCCAAACCTGAGGACTGTACTTGCCCTCTCCAAGGGAATTGTGTGTGCCCATTCCAATGGCCACAACCCTTCTAATAGGATAAACCTCCAAAGTCCCTGATCCATCTCAATAGTGGTGGCTTCCCAGGAAAAAACAGGGGCAATCTGAGCCCAACTGAGCACCTACCTGCACTCAGACCCATAGTCAGATGTCCCCAGAGGTAAAAAGGAAAGAACAGGCCCCTAGGCCCTAATCAGATCCATTGCTTTTGTTTCCAGGCATCTCTCCTCAGAGGCCTGGATTTCAAAGCAGCATATAGCTGTTTCTAGACTCACCCATCAGAAAACATCTCATCTACACATGGGAAAATTGCACGTTGGAGCTGTGTCAAAGCCTCTGTTTCGGAGAACCCTTTTGGGCCCCAGTGCCACCGCTTCATTCCAAGGTCTCCATAGACACAAAAGCACATTAGGACCCATCCCCAGGGGTGTCCATTTCAACTCAGCGTCTTCGGTTGCTCCCCACAGATCCAGGAGATCTAACCTGTCTTGTTGCTAGGAGACAATTGGAATGCGAGGTGGGCTACCCAGCCATCCATCCTTAGAACCCTGCTCAGAATCATTAGCCTGGAGCCATACAACAGGTCTCAATTGTCCTTCAGAAGACTCTCTGCAGTTTGGAGCTTCTAACAACTCCCATCGTGGGAAAACCCCCATGGCCTCGTGATGCCCCCCCATTCATGAAGGGGCCGTCAGGGGCAGAAACTGCAACCTGAGCAATCGTCTGAACCTCGCCCTGACTTCAGATGCACGAGATCTCGATTCAGGGCTGTAGATTGTGCCTGCCATGGCCTCACCCAGAAACCTAAGCCTAGCTTGTGTTCTCAGACTTTTGTCATCAGACTACTGGACCACAAGCCCTCCAGTTTGGCAATCCAGAACTACAACGCAGCACTCTGCCTGCCCTCCAGAAGAAAAAACATTGTTCTCTGGGGCTACCCAGTAACCCCAAATGAGGATCAACCTGCACCGACCTTGGGTGTACCCCAAATACATAGGCTGACCAGGGCACTAATGTCCTTTCTGACACAGCCTGAGCCTGGACCTCCTGGCCCCTCCCAGACAGCTGGCCACACACTGAGCACATCGAGCCTCCATGGCCTTAGGTCGTCATCTCTTCCAAACCTCGGTTTTCAGTTTTCAGAACCTAGACCTTATCTCCAATCACTGCCCAGGGTTGAAGGTGATGCAGAAATCAGAACTCCTTCCCCATGGCAGGAAACCCTTGGTTGGCATTTTGTCCAACGTTCAGTGTAGTGGAAACCAGTATGGCCCTTGAGGCCCCGCCCATTTCGCGGGCCACATTGGTCACAAACACACATTGTGACCCTCAGGCTGAGCTCAGTCCTCAAATAAGACCACTCAGTGGCTGGATGTAGAGATAGCATATTGGGCTTGCCATGCCCCTAGGCCCCAATTTTTAACCATAGTTCGGGTTGTCCCTTCAGACTTCCGCACGGCTTGGCTTTGGAATTCCTCTTTTGGTGGGACACCTGAGGTAACAAAACTGAAATGAGTCCTCCCATCCCACAGATTGACGAAAAGAAATTGGGAATCGGGCCAAATCCTCAGAGAGGAAGATTCGTCCATGGCCCATGAGGCCTCCCCGACATTCCACGGCCATCGCTGATACAAAATCCAGAGACAAAAGCCTGAGCAAGCGCCTCAGACTCGCACTTACTTCATATCCTGAAGAGTTCTTCTCATGGTTTGTAGATCGGGCCTGCCATACCTACGTCCCTAAACCTAAGCTGAGTTTGTGTTTTCAGACTTCTGTCCTCAAAGTCTTGGGCCACACACCCTCCAGGCTGGGCCCTTGGAGCCACACATTAGGACTGTGCCTACCAATCCATGGGAATTCTGCCCATTCCATGGTCCAATATCGTACAAATTAGGAGAAACCTCCAAAGTCCCTGAGGCCATCCCAATAGTGTAGGTCGGAACAAACAAGGGGTGTCTGAGACCAGCTGATAATCGACCTCCACTCATACCATAGATGGATGTCCCCAGAGAAGAAGATTGAACCAGACAGGACCCTAGGCCATAATAGGATCCATTGCTTTGTGTTACAGGCATGTGTCCTCAAAAGCCTGATTCCAATACGAGAATAGGCGTTTTCCTGAGGCACCCATCAGAACCAATCTCGTCTCCACAAGGAAACTTGTGCATGGGAGATATGTCCAAAGCTTAGGGGAGTACTTCAGGTTCCCGTTGCCACCGCCCCATTCCAAGGCCCTCATGGACAGAAAAACACCTTAGTGCCCATCCTCAGGAAAGTCCATTTCAACTCAGCCACCCCGGTTGCTCCGGCAGAGCCATCAGATCTAAACTGTCTTGTTGCTAGGAGGCAATTGGAATGTGAGGCGGGCTTCCCAGGCATCCATCCAACAACGGTGCTCTGGAGTCATTCCATATGGGATGTCCTGGAGCTGTCCAACAGGTCTCAATTGTCCCGCAGAAGGAATCCTTGAAGGGGGCATCCCACAACTCCCAACGTGGGAAAACCTCAATGGCCCCGAGATTCCGCTCCCTTCATGAAGCGGCCGTCATGCACAGAAACTGCAACCTGAGCAAACGTCTGATCCTCGCCCTGACTTCAGATGCATGAGATATTGGTTCAGATCTGCAGGGGGTACCTGCCGTGCCCTCGCCCTGAAACCCAAGTCTAGCTTGTCTTCTCAGAATTCTCACACTCCTGGCCCTGAAGCCCTCAAGTTTGGCAATTCCGGACCCACAATGCAGCACTCTGCCTGCCCTCTAGAAAAAAAATTATTGCCTCATGAGCTGCCCAGGCACCTTAAATGAAGATAAACCTACACAGCACTCGACTTTACCCAAATTATATAGTCTAACCTGGGCACTAATGCACTGTCGAACACAACCTGAGCCCGGACCTCCTGACCAACACCCAGAAAGCTGACCGCACACTGCGCACATAAAACCCGCCATGGCCTTAGGTCCTCATCTCTTCCCTACCTCAGTTTTCAGGCTTCAGATCCGAGACCTTATCTCCAATCACTGCCCAGGGGTGAGTGTGATGCAGAAATCAGAACTCCTCCTTACCCATGGCAAGAACCCTTGTGGTTGGCACGTTGTCCAACGTTCAGTGTAGGAGAAACCAGCATTCACCCTGAGGCCCCGCCCATTCTTGAGTGCGACGAGGGCATACACACGCATTGTGACCCTCAGCATGAGTCCTGTCCTCTAGTAAGTCCTCTCAGTGGCTGCAGCATTAGATGTCATAATGGGCTTGACATGTCCCTAGACCCAAATTTTTAACCAGATTTCTGATTGTCCAGTCGCCCCTCCCCAGGGCTCTACACTGGAATCCCTCATTTGGTGGGACTCCTGAGGTTAAAAAAGAAAACAACAACAACAACAACAAAACGGACTTCTTCCAGCCCACGGAATGACCCCAAACTCTTTGGACGGGGCCAAACCACCAGAGAGTAAGACTCGTCCATTTCCCATGAAGTCACCCAGAAATTCCACGACCATGAGTGACACGATATCCAGAGACAAAAACTTGAGCAGGAGCCTCACACTCTCCCTTCTTTCAAATCCTGAAGAGTTCTCCTCATGGTCTGTAGGTCAGTCCTGCCATACCTATGACCCGAAACATAAGCCGAGTTTGTGTTTTCAGACAACTGTCCAAACAGCCCTGGCCTACACAACCTACAGGCTCAGGCCCCTGGAGACAAACCTGAGGTCTGTACTTGCCCTCTCCAAGGGAATTGTGTGTGCCCATTCCAATGGCCACAACCATTCTAATAGGATAAACCTCCAAAGTCCCTGATCCATCTCAATAGTGGTGGCTTCCCAGGAAAAAACAGGGGCAATCTGAGCCCAACTGAGCACCTACCTGCACTCAGACCCATAGTCAGATGTCCCCAGAGGTAAAAAGGAAAGAACAGGCCCCTAGGCACTAATCAGATCCATTGCTTTGGTTTCCAGGCATCTCTCCTCAGAGGTCTTTATTTCAAAAGCAGCATATATCTGTTTCTAGACTCACCCATCAGAAAACATCTCATCTACACATGGGAAACTTGCACGTTGGAGCTGTGTCAAAGCCTCTGTTTAGGAGAACCCTTTAGGGCCCCAGTGCCACCGCTTCATTCCAAGGTCTCCATAGACACAAAATCACATTAGGACCCATCCTCAGGGGTGTCCATTTCAACTCAGCGTCCTCGGTTGCTCCCCACAGATCCAAAAGATATAACCTGTCTTGGTGCTAGGAGACAATTGGAATGCGAGGTGGGCTACCCAGCCATCCATCCTTAGAACCCTGCTCAGAATCATTGGCCTGGAGCCATACAACAGGTCTCAATTGTCCTGCAGAAGACTCTCTGCAGTTTAGAGCTTCTCACAATTCCCATCGTGGGAAAACCCCCATGGCCTTGTGATGCCCCCCATTCATGAAGGGGCCATCATGGGCAGAAACTACAACCTGAGCAATCGTCTGATCCTCGCCCTGACTTCAGATGCACGAGATCTCGATTCAGGGCTGTAGATTGTGCCTGCCATGGCCTCACCCAGAAACCTAAGCCTAGCTTGTGTTCTCAGACTTTTGTCGTCAGACTACTGGCGCACAAACCCTCCAGTTTGGCAATCCAGAACTACAACGCAGCACTCTGCCTGCCCTCCAGAAGAAAAAACATTGTCCTCTGGGGCTACCCAGTAACCCCAAATGAGGATCAACCTGCACCGACCTTGGCTGTACCCCAAATACATAGGCTAACCAGGGCACTAATGTCCTTTCTGACACAGGCTGAGCCTGGACCTCCTGACCCCTCCCAGACAGCTGGCCGCACACTGAGCACATCAAGCTGCCGTGGCCTTAGGTCGTCATCTCTTCCCAATCTCGGTTTTCAGGTTTCAGAACCTAGACCTTTTCTCCAATCACTGCCCAGGGTTGAAGGTGATGCAGAAATCAGAACTCCTTCCCCATGGCAGGAAACCCTTGGTTGGCATGTTGTCCAACGTTCAGTATAGTTGAAACCAGTGTGGCCCTTGAGGCCCCGCCCATGCTCGGGGGCCACATTGGTCACAAACACACATTGTGACCCTCTGGCTGAGCCGAGTCCTCAAGTAAGGCCACTCAGTGGCTGGATGAAGAGATAGCATATTGGGCTGGCCATGCCCCTAGGCCCCAATTTTTAACCATAGTTCGGGTTGTCCCTTCAGTCTTCCCCACGGCTTGGCTTTGGAATTCCTCTTTTGGTGGGACACCTGAGGTAACAAAACTGAAATGAGTCCTCCCATCCCACAGATTGACGAAAAGCAATTGGGAATCGGGCCAAATCCTCAGAGAGGAAGATTCGTCCATGGCCCATGAGGCCTCCCCGACATTCCACGGCCATCGCTGATACAAAATCCAGAGACAAAAGCCTGAGCAAGCGCCTCAGACTCGCACTTTCTTCATATCCAGAAGAGTTCTTCTCATGGTTTGTAGATCGGGCCTGCCATACCTACGTCCCCAAACCTAAGCTGAGTTTGTGTTTTCAGACTTCTGTCCTCAAAGTCTTGGGCCACACACCCTCCAGGCAGGGCCCTTGGAGCCACATATTAGGACTGTGCCTACCAGTCCATGGGAATTCTGCCCATTCCATGGTCCAAATGGTACAAATTAGGAGAAACCTCCAAAGTCCCTGAGGCCATCCCAATAGTGTAGGACGCCCGGAACAAACAAGGGCTGTCTGACACCAGCTGATAATCGACCTCCACTCATACCATAGATGGATGTCCCCAGAGAAGAAGATTGAACCAGACAGGAACCTAGGCCATAATAGGATCCATTGCTTTGGGTTACAGGCATGTGTCCTCAAAAGCCTGATTCCAATACGAGCATAGGGGTTTTCCTGAGGCACCCATCAGAACTCATCTCGTCTCCACAAGGAAACCTGTGCATGGGAGATATGTCCAAAGCTTAGGAGAGTACTTCAGGGTCCCGTAGCCACAGCCCCATTCCAAGGCCCTCATGGTCAGAAAAACACATTAGGGCCCATCCTCAGGAAAGTCCACTTCAACTCAGCCACCCCGGTTGCTCCGGCAGAGCCATCAGATCTAAACTGTCTTGTTGCTAGGAGACAATTGGAATGCGAGGCGGGCTTACCAGGCATCCATCCACGAACGGTGCTCTGGAGTCATTCCATATGGGATGTCCTGGAGCTGTCCAACAGGTCTCAATTGTCCCGCAGAAGGAATCCTTGAAGGGGGCATCCCACAACTCCCAACGTGGGAAAACCTCAATGGCCCCGAGATTCCGCTCCCTTCATGAAGCGGCCGTCATGCACAGAAACTCCAAACTGAGCCAACGTCTGATCCTCGCCCTGACTTCAGATGCATGAGATTGGTTCAGATCTGCAGGGGGTACCTGCCGTGCCCTCGCCCTGAAACCCAAGTCTAGCTTGTCTTCTCAGACTTCCGTCCTCACACTCCTGGCCCCGAAGCCCTCAAGTTTGGCAATTCCGGACCCACAATGCAGCACTCTTCCTGCCCTCTAGAAAAAAAATTATTGCCTCATGAGCTGCCCAGGCACCTTAAATGAGGATAAACCTACACAGCACTCGACTTTACCCAAATGATATAGTCTAACCTGGGCACTAATGCACTGTCGAACACAACCTGAGCCCGGACCTCCTGACCAACACCCAGAAAGCTGACCGCACACTGAGCACATAAAACCCGCCATGGCCTTAGGTCATCATCCCTTCCCTACCTCAGTTTTCAGGCTTCAGATCCGAGATCTTATCTCCAATCACTGCCCAGGGGTGAGTGTGACGCAGAAATCAGAACTCCTCCTTACCCATGGCAAGAACCCTTGTGGTTGGCACGTTGTCCAACGTTCAGTGTGGGAGAAACCAGCTTTCACCCTGAGGCCCCGCCCATTCTTGAGTGCGACGAGGGCATACACACGCATTGTGACCCTCAGCATGAGTCCTGTCCTCTAGTAAGTCCTCTCAGTGGCTGGACCATTAGATGTCATAATGGGCTTGACATGTCCCTAGGCCCCAATTTTAATCCAGATTTCTGATTGTCCAGTCGCCCCTCCCCAGGGCTCTACTCTGGAATCCCTCATTTGGTGGGACACCTGAGGTTAAAAAAGAAAACAACAACAACAACAACAACAACAACAACAAAACGGACTTCTTCCAGCCCACAGAATGACCCCAAACTCTTTGGACGGGGCCAAACCACCAGAGAGTAAGACTCGTCCATTTCCCATGAAGTCACCCAGAAATTCCACGACCATGAGTGACACGATATCCAGAGACAAAAACTTGAGCAGGAGCCTCACACTCGCCCTTCTTTCAAATCCCGAAGAGTTCTCCTCATGGTCTGTAGGTCAGTCCTGCCATACCTATGACCCGAAACATAAGCCGAGTTTGTGTTTTCAGACAACTGTCCAAACAGCCCTGGCCTACACAACCTACAGGCTCAGGCCCCTGGAGCCAAACCTGAGGACTGTACTTGCCCTCTCCAAGGGAATTGTGTGTGCCCATTCCAATGGCCACAACCCTTCTAATAGGATAAACCTCCAAAGTCCCTGATCCATCTCAATAGTGGTGGCTTCCCAGGAAAAAACAGGGGCAATCTGAGCCCAAATGAGCACCTACCTGCACTCAGACCCATAGACAGATGTCCCCAGAGGTAAAAAGGAAAGAACAGGCCCCTAGGCCCTAATCAGATCCATTGCTTTTGTTTCCAGTCATCTCTCCTCAGAGGCCTGGATTTCAAAAGCAGCATATAGCTGTTTCTACACTCACCCATCAGAAAACATCTCATCTACACATGGGAAACTTGCACGTTGGAGCTGTGTCAAAGCCTCTGTTTAGGAGAACCCTTTAGGGCCCCAGTGCCACCGCTTCATTCCAAGGTCTCCATAGACACAAAAGCACATTAGGACCCATCCCCAGGGGTGTCCATTTCAACTCAGCGTCCTCAGTTGCTCCCCACAGATCCAGGAGATCTAACCTGTCTTGATGCTAGGAGACAATTGGAATGCGAGGTGGGCTACCCAGCCATCCATCCTTAGAACCCTGCTCAGAATCATTGGCCTGGAGCCATACAACAGGTCTCAATTGTCCTGCAGAAGACTCTCTGCAGTTTGGAGCTTCTCACAACTCCCATCGTGGGAAAACCCCGATGGCCTCCAGATGCCCCCCCCATTCATGAAGGGGCCATCAGGAGCAGAAACTCCAACCTGAGCAATCGTCTGAACCTCGCCCTGACTTCAGATGCACGAGATCTCGATTCAGGGCTGTAGATTGTGCCTGCCATGGCCTCACCCAGAAACCTAAGCCTAGCTTGTGTTCTCAGACTTTTGTCGTCAGACTACTGGCCCACAAGCCCTCCAGTTTGGCAATCCATAACTACAATGCAGCACTCTGCCTGCCCTCCAGAAGAAAAAACATTGTCCTCTGGGGCTACCCAGTAACCCCAAATGAGGATCAACCTGCACCGAACTTGGCTGTACCCCAAATACATAGGCTGACCAGGGCACTAATGTCCTTTCTGACACAGGCTGAGCCTGGACCTCCTGACCCCTCCCAGACAGCTTGCCGCACACTGAGCACATCGAGCCGCCATGGCCTTAGGTCGTCATCTCTTCCCAACCTCGGTTTTCAGGTTTCAGAACGTCGACCTTATCTCCAATCACTGCCCAGGGTTGAAGGTGATGCAGAAATCAGAACTCCTTCCCCATGGCAAGAAACCCTTTGTTGGCATGTTGTCCAACGTTCAGTGTAGTTGAAACCAGTGTGGCCCTTGAGGCCCCGCCCATGCTCGCGGGCCACATTGGTCACAAACACACATTGTGACCCTCTGGCTGAGCCGAGTCCTCAAGTAAGGCCACTCAGTGGCTGGATGAAGAGATAGCATATTGGGCTTGCCATGCCCCTAGGCCCCAATTTTTAACCATAGTTCGGGTTGTCCCTTCAGTCTTCCCCACGGCTTGGCTTTGGAATTCCTCTTTTGGTGGGACACCTGAGGTAACAAAACTGAAATGAGTCCTCCCATCCCACAGATTGACGAAAAGCAATTGGGAATCGGGCCAAATCCTCAGAGAGGAAGATTCGTCCATGGCCCATGAGGCCTCCCCGACATTCCACGGCCATCGCTGATACAAAATCCAGAGACAAAAGCCTGAGCAAGCGCCTCAGACTCGCACTTTCTTCATATCCAGAAGAGTTCTTCTCATGGTTTGTAGATCGGGCCTGCCATACTTACTTCCCCAAACCTAAGCTGAGTTTGTGTTTTCAGACTTCTGTCCTCAAAGTCTTGGGCCACACACACTCCAGGCTGGGCCATTGGAGCCACACATTAGGACTGTGCCTACCAATCCATGGGAATTCTGCCCATTCCATGGTCCAATATCGTACAAATTAGGAGAAACCTCCAAAGTCCCTGAGGCCATCCCAATAGTGTAGGACGCCCGGAACAAACAAGGGCTGTCTGACACCAGCTGATAATCGACCTCCACTCATACCATAGATGGATGTCCCCAGAGAAGAAGATTGAACCAGACAGGACCCTAGGCCTTAATAGGAACCATTGCTTTGTGTTACAGGCATGTGTCCTCAAAAGCCTGATTCCAATACGAGCATAGGGGTTTTCCTGAGGCACCCATCAGAACTCATCTCGTCTCCACAAGGAAACCTGTGCATGGGAGCCATGTCCAAAGCTTAGGAGAGTACTTCAGGGTCCCGTAGCCACCGCCCCATTCCAAGGCCCTCATGGTCAGAAAAACACATTAGGGCCCATCCTCAGGAAAGTCCATTTCAACTCAGCCACCCTGGTTGCTCCGGCAGAGCCATCAGATCTAAACTTCTTGTTGCTAGGAGACAATTGGAATGCGAGGCGGGCTTCCCAGGCATCCATCCACGAATGGTGCTCTGGAGTCATTCCATATGGGATGTCCTGGAGCTGTCCAACAGGTCTCAATTGTCCCGCAGAAGGAATCCTTGAAGGGGGCATCCAACAACTCCCAACGTGGGAAAACCTCAATGGCCCCGACGTTCCGCTCCCTTCATGAAGCGGCCGTCATGCACTGAAACTCCAACCTGAGCCAACGTCTGATCCTTGCCCTGACTTCAGATGCATGAGATATTGGTTCAGATCTGCAGGGGGTACCTGCCGTGCCCTCGCCCTGAAACCCAAGTCTAGCTTGTCTTCTCAGACTTCCGTCCTCACACTCCTGGCCCCGAAGCCCTCAAGTTTGGCAATTCCGGACCCACAATGCAGCACTCTTCCTGCCCTCTAGAAAAAAAATTATTGCCTCATGAGCTGCCCAGGCACCTTAAATGAGGATCAACCTACACAGCACTCGACTTTACCCAAATGATATAGTCTAACCTGGGCACTAATGCACTGTCGAACACAACCTGAGCCCGGACCTCCTGACCAACACCCAGAAAGCTGACCGCACACTGAGCACATAAAACCCGCCATGGCCTTAGGTCATCATCCCTTCCCTACCTCAGTTTTCAGGCTTCAGATCCGAGATCTTATCTCCAATCACTGCCCACGGGTGAGTGTGATGCAGAAATCAGAACTCCTCCTTACCCATGGCAAGAACCCTTGTGGTTGGCATGTTGTCCAACGTTCAGTGTAGGAGAAACCAGCATTCACCCTGAGGCCCCGCCCATTCTTGAGTGCGACGAGGGCATACACACGCATTGTGACCCTCAGCATGAGTCCTGTCCTCTAGTAAGTCCTCTCAGTGGCTGGACCATTAGATGTCATAATGGGCTTGACATGTCCCTAGGCCCCAATTTTTAACCAGATTTCTGATTGTCCAGTCGCCCCTCCCCAGGGCTCTACTCTGGAATCCCTCATTTGGTGGGACACCTGAGGTTAAAAAAGAAAACAACAACAACAACAACAACAACAACAACAAAACGGACTTCTTCCAGCCCACAGAATGACCCCAAACTCTTTGGACGGGGCCAAACCACCAGAGAGTAAGACTCGTCCATTTCCCATGACGTCACCCAGAAATTCCACGACCATGAGTGACACGATATCCAGAGACAAAAACTTGAGCAGGAGCCTCACACTCGCCCTTCTTTCAAATCCCGAAGAGTTCTCCTCATGGTCTGTAGGTCAGTCCTGCCATACCTATGACCCGAAACATAAGCCGAGTTTGTGTTTTCAGACAACTGTCCAAACAGCCCTGGCCTACACAACCTACAGGCTCAGGCCCCTGGAGCCAAACCTGAGGACTGTACTTGCCCTCTCCAAGGGAATTGTGTGTGCCCATTCCAATGGCCACAACCCTTCTAATAGGATAAACCTCCAAAGTCCCTGATCCATCTCAATAGTGGTGGCTTCCCAGGAAAAAACAGGGGCAATCTGAACCCAACTGAGCACCTACCTGCACTCAGACACATAGACAGATGTCCCCAGAGGGAAAAAGGAAAGAACAGGCCCCTAGGCACTAATCAGATCCATTGCTTTGGTTTCCAGGCATCTCTCCTCAGAGGCCTGGATTTCAAAGCAGCATATAGCTGTTTCTAGACTCACCCATCAGAAAACATCTCATCTACACATGGGAAAATTGCACGTTGGAGCTGTGTCAAAGCCTCTGTTTCGGAGAACCCTTTTGGGCCCCAGTGCCACCGCTTCATTCCAAGGTCTCCATAGACACAAAAGCACATTAGGACCCATCCCCAGGGGTGTCCATTTCAACTCAGCGTCTTCGGTTGCTCCCCACAGATCCAGGAGATCTAACCTGTCTTGTTGCTAGGAGACAATTGGAATGCGAGGTGGGCTACCCAGCCATCCATCCTTAGAACCCTGCTCAGAATCATTAGCCTGGAGCCATACAACAGGTCTCAATTGTCCTTCAGAAGACTCTCTGCAGTTTGGAGCTTCTAACAACTCCCATCGTGGGAAAACCCCCATGGCCTCGTGATGCCCCCCCATTCATGAAGGGGCCGTCAGGGGCAGAAACTCCAACCTGAGCAATCGTCTGAACCTCGCCCTGACTTCAGATGCACGAGATCTCGATTCAGGGCTGTAGATTGTGCCTGCCATGGCCTCACCCAGAAACCTAAGCCTAGCTTGTGTTCTCAGACTTTTGTCATCAGACTACTGGACCACAAGCCCTCCAGTTTGGCAATCCAGAACTACAACGCAGCACTCTGCCTGCCCTCCAGAAGAAAAAACATTGTTCTCTGGGGCTACCCAGTAACCCCAAATGAGGATCAACCTGCACCGACCTTGGGTGTACCCCAAATACATAGGCTGACCAGGGCACTAATGTCCTTTCTGACACAGCCTGAGCCTGGACCTCCTGGCCCCTCCCAGACAGCTGGCCACACACTGAGCACATCGAGCCGCCATGGCCTTAGGTCGTCATCTCTTCCAAACCTCGGTTTTCAGTTTTCAGAACCTAGACCTTATCTCCAATCACTGCCCAGGGTTGAAGGTGATGCAGAAATCAGAACTCCTTCCCCATGGCAGGAAACCCTTGGTTGGCATGTTGTCCAACGTTCAGTGTAGTTGAAACCAGTATGGTCCTTGAGGCCCCGCCCATTTCGCGGGCCACATTGGTCACAAACACACATTGTGACCCTCAGGCTGAGCCCAGTCCTCAAATAAGACCACTCAGTGGCTGGATGTAGAGATAGCATATTGGGCTTGCCATGCCCCTAGGCCCCAATTTTTAACCATAGTTCGGGTTGTCCCTTCAGACTTCCGCACGGCTTGGCTTTGGAATTCCTCTTTTGGTGGGACACCTGAGGTAACAAAACTGAAATGAGTCCTCCCATCCCACAGATTGACGAAAAGCAATTGGGAATCGGGCCAAATCCTCAGAGAGGAAGATTCGTCCATGGCCCATGAGGCCTCCCCGACATTCCACGGCCATCGCTGATACAAAATCCAGAGACAAAAGCCTGAGCAAGCGCCTCAGACTCGCACTTACTTCATATCCTGAAGAGTTCTTCTCATGGTTTGTAGATCGGGCCTGCCATACCTACGTCCCTAAACCTAAGCTGAGTTTGTGTTTTCAGACTTCTGTCCTCAAAGTCTTGGGCCACACACCCTCCAGGCTGGGCCCTTGGAGCCACACATTAGGACTGTGCCTACCAATCCATGGGAATTCTGCCCTTTCCATGGTCCAAAATCGTACAAATTAGGAGAAACCTCCAAAGTCCCTGAGGCCATCCCAATAGTGTAGGTCGGAACAAACAAGGGCTGTCTGAGACCAGCTGATAATCGACCTCCACTCATACCATAGATGGATGTCCCCAGAGAAGAAGATTGAACCAGACAGGACCCTAGGCCATAATAGGATCCATTGCTTTGTGTTACAGGCATGTGTCCTCAAAAGCCTGATTCCAATACGAGAATAGGCGTTTTCCTGAGGCACCCATCAGAACCCATCTCGTCTCCACAAGGAAACTTGTGCATGGGAGATATGTCCAAAGCTTAGGGGAGTACTTCAGGTTCCCGTTGCCACCGCCCCATTCCAAGGCCCTCATGGACAGAAAAACACCTTAGTGCCCATCCTCAGGAAAGTCCATTTCAACTCAGCCACCCCGGTTGCTCCGGCAGAGCCATCAGATCTAAACTGTCTTGTTGCTAGGAGGCAATTGGAATGTGAGGCGGGCTTCCCAGGCATCCATCCAACAACGGTGCTCTGGAGTCATTCCATATGGGATGTCCTGGAGCTGTCCAACAGGTCTCAATTGTCCCGCAGAAGGAATCCTTGAAGGGGGCATCCCACAACTCCCAACGTGGGAAAACCTCAATGGCCCCGAGATTCTGCTCCCTTCATGAAGCGGCCGTCATGCACAGAAACTGCAACCTGAGCAAACGTCTGATCCTCGCCCTGACTTCAGATGCATGAGATATTGGTTCAGATCTGCAGGGGGTACCTGCCGTGCCCTCGCCCTGAAACCCAAGTCTAGCTTGTCTTCTCAGAATTCTCACACTCCTGGCCCCGAAGCCCTCAAGTTTGGCAATTCCGGACCCACAATGCAGCACTCTGCCTGCCCTCTAGAAAAAAAATTATTGCCTCATGAGCTGCCCAGGCACCTTAAATGAAGATAAACCTACACAGCACTCGACTTTACCCAAATGATATAGTCTAACCTGGGCACTAATGCACTGTGGAACACAACCTGAGCCCGGACCTCCTGACCAACACCCAGAAAGCTGACCGCACACTGAGCACATAAAACCCGCCATGGCCTTAGGTCCTCATCTCTTCCCGACCTCAGTTTTCAGGCTTCAGATCCGAGACCTTATCTCCAATCACTGCCCAGGGGTGAGTGTGATGCAGAAATCAGAACTCCTCCTTACCCATGGCAAGAACCCTTGTGGTTGGCACGTTGTCCAACGTTCAGTGTAGGAGAAACCAGCATTCACCCTGAGGCCCCGCCCATTCTTGAGTGCGACGAGGGCATACACACGCATTGTGACCCTCAGCATGAGTCCTGTCCTCTAGTAAGTCCTCTCAGTGGCTGCAGCATTAGATGTCATAATGGGCTTGACATGTCCCTAGACCCAAATTTTTAACCAGATTTCTGATTGTCCAGTCGCCCCTCCCCAGGGCTCTACACTGGAATCCCTCATTTGGTGGGACTCCTGAGGTTAAAAAAGAAAACAACAACAACAACAACAAAACGGACTTCTTCCAGCCCACGGAATGACCCCAAACTCTTTGGACGGGGCCAAACCACCAGAGAGTAAGTCTCGTCCATTTCCCATCTAGTCACCCAGAAATTCCACGACCATGAGTGACACGATATCCAGAGACAAAAACTTGAGCAGGAGCCTCACACTCTCCCTTCTTTCAAATCCTGAAGAGTTCTCCTCATGGTCTGTAGGTCAGTCCTGCCATACCTATGACCCGAAACATAAGCCGAGTTTGTGTTTTCAGACAACTGTCCAAACAGCCCTGGCCTACACAACCTACAGGCTCAGGCCCCTGGAGACAAACCTGAGGACTGTACTTGCCCTCTCCAAGGGAATTGTGTGTGCCCATTCCAATGGCCACAACCCTTCTAATAGGATAAACCTCCAAAGTCCCTGATCCATCTCAATAGTGGTGGCTTCCCAGGAAAAAACAGGGGCAATCTGAGCCCAACTGAGCACCTACCTGCACTCAGACCCATAGTCAGATGTCCCCAGAGGTAAAAAGGAAAGAACAGGCCCCTAGGCACTAATCAGATCCATTGCTTTGGTTTCCAGGCATCTCTCCTCAGAGGTCTTTATTTCAAAAGCAGCATATATCTGTTTCTAGACTCACCCATCAGAAAACATCTCATCTACACATGGGAAACTTGCACGTTGGAGCTGTGTCAAAGCCTCTGTTTAGGAGAACCCTTTAGGGCCCCAGTGCCACCGCTTCATTCCAAGGTCTCCATAGACACAAAATCACATTAGGACCCATCCTCAGGGGTGTCCATTTCAACTCAGCGTCCTCGGTTGCACCCCACAGATCCAAAAGATATAACCTGTCTTGGTGCTAGGAGACAATTGGAATGCGAGGTGGGCTACCCAGCCATCCATCCTTAGAACCCTGCTCAGAATCATTGGCCTGGAGCCATACAACAGGTCTCAATTGTCCTGCAGAAGACTCTCTGCAGTTTAGAGCTTCTCACAATTCCCATCGTGGGAAAACCCCCATGGCCTTGTGATGCCCCCCATTCATGAAGGGGCCATCATGGGCAGAAACTACAACCTGAGCAATCGTCTGATCCTCGCCCTGACTTCAGATGCACGAGATCTCGATTCAGGGCTGTAGATTGTGCCTGCCATGGCCTCACCCAGAAACCTAAGCCAAGCTTGTGTTCTCAGACTTTTGTCGTCAGACTACTGGCGCACAAACCCTCCAGTTTGGCAATCCAGAACTACAACGCAGCACTCTGCCTGCCCTCCAGAAGAAAAAACATTGTCCTCTGGGGCTACCCAGTAACCCCAAATGAGGATCAACCTGCACCGACCTTGGCTGTACCCCAAATACATAGGCTAACCAGGGCACTAATGTCCTTTCTGACACAGGCTGAGCCTGGACCTCCTGACCCCTCCCAGACAGCTGGCCGCACACTGAGCACATCAAGCTGCCGTGGCCTTAGGTCGTCATCTCTTCCCAATCTCGGTTTTCAGGTTTCAGAACCTAGACCTTTTCTCCAATCACTGCCCAGGGTTGAAGGTGATGCAGAAATCAGAACTCCTTCCCCATGGCAGGAAACCCTTGGTTGGCATGTTGTCCAACGTTCAGTATAGTTGAAACCAGTGTGGCCCTTGAGGCCCCGCCCATGCTCGGGGGCCACATTGGTCACAAACACACATTGTGACCCTCTGGCTGAGCAGAGTCCTCAAGTAAGCCCACTCAGTGGCTGGATGAAGAGATAGCATATTGGGCTTGCCATGCCCCTAGGCCCCAATTTTTAACCATAGTTCGGGTTGTCCCTTCAGTCTTCCCCACGGCTTGGCTTTGGAATTCCTCTTTTGGTGGGACACCTGAGGTAACAAAACTGAAATGAGTCCTCCCATCCCACAGATTGACGAAAAGCAATTGGGAATCGGGCCAAATCCTCAGAGAGGAAGATTCGTCCATGGCCCATGAGGCCTCCCCGACATTCCACGGCCATCGCTGATACAAAATCCAGAGACAAAAGCCTGAGCAAGCGCCTCAGACTCGCACTTTCTTCATATCCAGAAGAGTTCTTCTCATGGTTTGTAGATCGGGCCTGCCATACCTACGTCCCCAAACCTAAGCTGAGTTTGTGTTTTCAGACTTCTGTCCTCAAAGTCTTGGGCCACACACCCTCCAGGCAGGGCCCTTGGAGCCACATATTAGGACTGTGCCTACCAGTCCATGGGAATTCTGCCCATTCCATGGTCCAAATGGTACAAATTAGGAGAAACCTCCAAAGTCCCTGAGGCCATCCCAATAGTGTAGGACGCCCGGAACAAACAAGGGCTGTCTGACACCAGCTGATAATCGACCTCCACTCATACCATAGATGGATGTCCCCAGAGAAGAAGATTGAACCAGACAGGAACCTAGGCCATAATAGGATCCATTGCTTTGGGTTACAGGCATGTGTCCTCAAAAGCCTGATTCCAATACGAGCATAGGGGTTTTCCTGAGGCACCCATCAGAACTCATCTCGTCTCCACAAGGAAACCTGTGCATGGGAGATATGTCCAAAGCTTAGGAGAGTACTTCAGGGTCCCGTAGCCACAGCCCCATTCCAAGGCCCTCATGGTCAGAAAAACACATTAGGGCCCATCCTCAGGAAAGTCCACTTCAACTCAGCCACCCCGGTTGCTCCGGCAGAGCCATCAGATCTAAACTGTCTTGTTGCTAGGAGACAATTGGAATGCGAGGCGGGCTTACCAGGCATCCATCCACGAACGGTGCTCTGGAGTCATTCCATATGGGATGTCCTGGAGCTGTCCAACAGTTCTCAATTGTCCCGCAGAAGGAATCCTTGAAGGGGGCATCCCACAACTCCCAACGTGGGAAAACCTCAATGGCCCCGAGATTCCGCTCCCTTCATGAAGCGGCCGTCATGCACAGAAACTGCAACCTGAGACAACGTCTTTTCCTCGCCCTGACTTCAGATGCATGAGATTGGTTCAGATCTGCAGGGGGTACCTGCCGTGCCCTCGCCCTGAAACCCAAGTTAGCTTGTCTTCTCAGACTTCCGTCCTCACACTACTGGCCCCGAAGCCCTCAAGTTTGGCAATTCCGGACCCACAATGCAGCACTCTTCCTGCCCTCTAGAAAAAAAATTATTGCCTCATGAGCTGCCCAGGCACCTTAAATGAGGATAAACCTACACAGCACTCGACTTTACCCAAATGATATAGTCTAACCTGGGCACTAATGCACTGTCGAACACAACCTGAGCCCGGACCTCCTGACCAACACCCAGAAAGCTGACCGCACACTGAGCACATAAAACCCGCCATGGCTTTAGGTCATCATCCCTTCCCTACCTCAGTTTTCAGGCTTCAGATCCGAGATCTTATCTCCAATCACTGCCCAGGGGTGAGTGTGACGCAGAAATCAGAACTCCTCCTTACCCATGGCAAGAACCCTTGTGGTTGGCACGTTGTCCAACGTTCAGTGTGGGAGAAACCAGCTTTCACCCTGAGGCCCCGCCCATTCTTGAGTGCGACGAGGGCATACACACGCATTGTGACCCTCAGCATGAGTCCTGTCCTCTAGTAAGTCCTCTCAGTGGCTGGACCATTAGATGTCATAATGGGCTTGACATGTCCCTAGGCCCCAATTTTAAACCAGATTTCTGATTGTCCAGTCGCCCCTCCCCAGGGCTCTACTCTGGAATCCCTCATTTGGTGGGACACCTGAGGTTAAAAAAGAAAACAACAACAACAACAACAACAAAACGGACTTCTTCCAGCCCACAGAATGACCCCAAACTCTTTGGACGGGGCCAAACCACCAGAGAGTAAGACTCGTCCATTTCCCATGAAGTCACCCAGAAATTCCACGACCATGAGTGACACGATATCCAGAGACAAAAACTTGAGCAGGAGCCTCACACTCGCCCTTCTTTCAAATCCCGAAGAGTTCTCCTCATGGTCTGTAGGTCAGTCCTGCCATACCTATGACCCGAAACATAAGCCGAGTTTGTGTTTTCAGACAACTGTCCAAACAGCCCTGGCCTACACAACCTACAGGCTCAGGCCCCTGGAGCCAAACCTGAGGACTGTACTTGCCCTCTCCAAGGGAATTGTGTGTGCCCATTCCAATGGCCACAACCCTTCTAATAGGATAAACCTCCAAAGTCCCTGATCCATCTCAATAGTGGTGGCTTCCCAGGAAAAAACAGGGGCAATCTGAGCCCAACTGAGCACCTACCTGCACTCAGACCCATAGACAGATGTCCCCAGAGGTAAAAAGGAAAGAACAGGCCCCTAGGCCCTAATCAGATCCATTGCTTTTGTTTCCAGTCATCTCTCCTCAGAGGCCTGGATTTCAAAAGCAGCATATAGCTGTTTCTACACTCACCCATCAGAAAACATCTCATCTACACATGGGAAACTTGCACGTTGGAGCTGTGTCAAAGCCTCTGTTTAGGAGAACCCTTTAGGGCCCCAGTGCCACCGCTTCATTCCAAGGTCTCCATAGACACAAAAGCACATTAGGACCCATCCCCAGGTGTGTCCATTTCAACTCAGCGTCCTCAGTTGCTCCCCACAGATCCAGGAGATCTAACCTGTCTTGTTGCTAGGAGACAATTGGAATGCGAGGTGGGCTACCCAGCCATCCATCCTTAGAACCCTGCTCAGAATCATTGGCCTGGAGCCATACAACAGGTCTCAATTGTCCTGCAGAAGACTCTCTGCAGTTTGGAGCTTCTCACAACTCCCATCGTGGGAAAACCCCGATGGCCTCCAGATGCCCCCCCCATTCATGAAGGGCCCATCAGGGGCAGAAACTCCAACCTGAGCAATCGTCTGAACCTCGCCCTGACTTCAGATGCACGAGATCTCGATTCAGGGCTGTAGATTGTGCCTGCCATGGCCTCACCCAGAAACCTAAGCCTAGCTTGTGTTCTCAGACTTTTGTCGTCAGACTACTGGCCCACAAGCCCTCCAGTTTGGCAATCCAGAACTACAATGCAGCACTCTGCCTGCCCTCCAGAAGAAAAAACATTGTCCTCTGGGGCTACCCAGTAACCCCAAATGAGGATCAACCTGCACCGAACTTGGCTGTACCCCAAATACATAGGCTGACCAGGGCACTAATGTCCTTTCTGACAC
Organism: Mustela nivalis; assembly: GCF_964662115.1. Lineage (NCBI taxonomy): Eukaryota > Metazoa > Chordata > Mammalia > Carnivora > Mustelidae > Mustela > Mustela nivalis. The sequence goes on from NW_028135683.1 coordinate 188,905, forward strand.
AGGCTGAGCCTGGACCTCCTGACCCATCCCAGACAGCTTGCCACACACTGAGCACATCGAGCCGCCATGGCCTTAGGTCGTCATCTCTTCCCAACCTCGGTTTTCAGGTTTCAGAACGTAGACTTTATCTCCAATCACTGCCCAGGGTTGAAGGTGATGCAGAAATCAGAACTCCTTCCCCATGGCAAGAAACCTTGTGGTTGGCATGTTGTCCAACGTTCAGTGTAGTTGAAACCAGTGTGGCCCTTGAGGCCCCGCCCATGCTCGCGGGCCACATTGGTCACAAACACACATTGTGACCCTCTGGCTTAGCCGAGTCCTCAAGTAAGGCCACTCAGTGGCTGGATGAAGAGATAGCATATTGGGCTTGCCATGCCCCTAGGCCCCAATTTTTAACCATAGTTCGGGTTGTCCCTTCAGTCTTCCCCACGGCTTGGCTTTGGAATTCCTCTTTTGGTGGGACACCTGAGGTAACAAAACTGAAATGAGTCCTCCCATCCCACAGATTGACGAAAAGCAATTGGGAATCGGGCCAAATCCTCAGAGAGGAAGATTCGTCCATGGCCCATGAGGCCTCCCCGACATTCCACGGCCATCGCTGATACAAAATCCAGAGACAAAAGCCTGAGCAAGCGCCTCAGACTCGCACTTTCTTCATATCCAGAAGAGTTCTTCTCATGGTTTGTAGATCGGGCCTGCCATACCTACGTCCCCAAACCTAAGCTGAGTTTGTGTTTTCAGACTTCTGTCCTCAAAGTCTTGGGCCACACACCCTCCAGGCTGGGCCCTTGGAGCCACACATTAGGACTGTGCCTACCAATCCATGGGAATTCTGCCCATTCCATGACCCAAAATCGTACAAATTAGGAGAAACTTCCAAAGTCCCTGAGGCCATCCCAATAGTGTAGGACGCCCGGAATAAACAAGGGCTGTCTGACACCAGCTGGTAATCGACCTCCACTCATACCATAGATGGATGTCCCCAGAGAAGAAGATTGAACCAGACAGGAACCTAGGCCATAATAGGATCCATTGCTTTGGGTTACAGGCATGTGTCCTCAAAAGCCTGATTCCAATACGAGCATAGGGGTTTTCCTGAGGCACCCATCAGAACTCATCTCGTCTACACAAGGAAACCTGTGCATGGCAGCCATGTCCAAAGCTTAGGAGAGTACTTCAGGGTCCCGTAGCCACCGCCCCATTCCAAGGCCCTCATGGTCAGAAAAACACATTAGGGCCCATCCTCAGGAAAGTCCATTTCAACTCAGCCACCCTGGTTGCTCCGGCAGAGCCATCAGATCTAAACTGTCTTGTTGCTAGGAGACAATTGGAATGCGAGGCGGGCTTCCCAGGCATCCATCCACGAACGGTGCTCTGGAGTCATTCCATATGGGATGTCCTGGAGCTGTCCAACAGGTCTCAATTGTCCCGCAGAAGGAATCCTTGAAGGGGGCATCCCACAACTCCCAACGTGGGAAAACCTCAATGGCCCCGAGATTCCGCTCCCTTCATGAAGCGGCCGTCATGCACTGAAACTCCAACCTGAGCCAACGTCTGATCCTTGCCCTGACTTCAGATGCATGAGATATTGGTTCAGATCTGCAGGGGGTACCTGCCGTGCCCTCGCCCTGAAACCCAAGTCTAGCTTGTCTTCTCAGACTTCCGTCCTCACACTCCTGGCCCCGAAGCCCTCAAGTTTGACAATTCCGGACCCACAATGCAGCACTCTTCCTGCCCTCTAGAAAAAAAATTATTGCCTCATGAGCTGCCCAGGCACCTTAAATGAGGATCAACCTACACAGCACTCGACTTTACCCAAATGATATAGTCTAACCTGGGCACTAATGCACTGTCGAACACAACCTGAGCCCGGACCTCCTGACCAACACCCAGAAAGCTGACCGCACACTGAGCACATAAAACCCGCCATGGCCTTAGGTCATCATCCCTTCCCTACCTCAGTTTTCAGGCTTCAGATCCGAGACCTTATCTCCAATCACTGCCCAGGGGTGAGTGTGATGCAGAAATCAGAACTCCTCCTTACCCATGGCAAGAACCCTTGTGGTTGGCACGTTGTCCAACGTTCAGTGTAGGAGAAACCAGCATTCACCCTGAGGCCCCGCCCATTCTTGAGTGCGACGAGGGCATACACACGCATTGTGACCCTCAGCATGAGTCCTGTCCTCTAGTAAGTCCTCTCAGTGGCTGGACCATTAGATGTCATAATAGGCTTTACATGTCCCTAGGCCCCAATTTTTAACCAGATTTCTGATTGTCCAGTCGCCCCTCCCCAGGGCTCTACTCTGGAATCCCTCATTTGGTGGGACACCTGAGGTTAAAAAAGAAAACAACAACAACAACAACAACAACAAAACGGACTTCTTCCAGCCCACAGAATGACCCCAAACTATTTGGACGGGGCCAAACCACCAGAGAGTAAGACTCGTCCATTTCCCATGAAGTCACCCAGAAATTCCACGACCATGAGTGACACGATATCCAGAGACAAAAACTTGAGCAGGAGCCTCACACTCGCCCTTCTTTCAAATCCCGAAGAGTTCTCCTCATGGTCTGTAGGTCAGTCCTGCCATACCTATGACCCGAAACATAAGCCGAGTTTGTGTTTTCAGACAACTGTCCAAACAGCCCTGGCCTACACAACCTACAGGCTCAGGCCCCTGGAGCCAAACCTGAGGACTGTACTTGCCCTCTCCAAGGGAATTGTGTGTGCCCATTCCAATGGCCACAACCCTTCTAATAGGATAAACCTCCAAAGTCCCTGATCCATCTCAATAGTGGTGGCTTCCCAGGAAAAAACAGGGGCAATCTGAGCCCAAATGAGCACCTACCTGCACTCAGACCCATAGACAGATGTCCCCAGAGGTAAAAAGGAAAGAACAGGCCCCTAGGCCCTAATCAGATCCATTGCTTTTGTTTCCAGTCATCTCTCCTCAGAGGCCTGGATTTCAAAAGCAGCATATAGCTGTTTCTACACTCACCCATCAGAAAACATCTCATCTACACATGGGAAACTTGCACGTTGGAGCTGTGTCAAAGCCTCTGTTTAGGAGAACCCTTTAGGGCCCCAGTGCCACCGCTTCATTCCAAGGTCTCCATAGACACAAAAGCACATTAGGACCCATCCCCAGGGGTGTCCATTTCAACTCAGCGTCCTCAGTTGCTCCCCACAGATCCAGGAGATCTAACCTGTCTTGATGCTAGGAGACAATTGGAATGCGAGGTGGGCTACCCAGCCATCCATCCTTAGAACCCTGCTCAGAATCATTGGCCTGGAGCCATACAACAGGTCTCAATTGTCCTGCAGAAGACTCTCTGCAGTTTGGAGCTTCTCACAACTCCCATCGTGGGAAAACCCCGATGGCCTCCAGATGCCCCCCCCATTCATGAAGGGGCCATCAGGGGCAGAAACTCCAACCTGAGCAATCGTCTGAACCTCGCCCTGACTTCAGATGCACGAGATCTCGATTCAGGGCTGTAGATTGTGCCTGCCATGGCCTCACCCAGAAACCTAAGCCTAGCTTGTGTTCTCAGACTTTTGTCGTCAGACTACTGGCCCACAAGCCCTCCAGTTTGGCAATCCATAACTACAATGCAGCACTCTGCCTGCCCTCCAGAAGAAAAAACATTGTCCTCTGGGGCTACCCAGTAACCCCAAATGAGGATCAACCTGCACCGAACTTGGCTGTACCCCAAATACATAGGCTGACCAGGGCACTAATGTCCTTTCTGACACAGGCTGAGCCTGGACCTCCTGACCCCTCCCAGACAGCTTGCCGCACACTGAGCACATCGAGCCGCCATGGCCTTAGGTCGTCATCTCTTCCCAACCTCGGTTTTCAGGTTTCAGAACGTCGACCTTATCTCCAATCACTGCCCAGGGTTGAAGGTGATGCAGAAATCAGAACTCCTTCCCCATGGCAAGAAACCCTTTGTTGGCATGTTGTCCAACGTTCAGTGTAGTTGAAACCAGTGTGGCCCTTGAGGCCCCGCCCATGCTCGCGGGCCACATTGGTCACAAACACACATTGTGACCCTCTGGCTGAGCCGAGTCCTCAAGTAAGGCCACTCAGTGGCTGGATGAAGAGATAGCATATTGGGCTGGCCATGCCCCTAGGCCCCAATTTTTAACCATAGTTCGGGTTGTCCCTTCAGTCTTCCCCACGGCTTGGCTTTGGAATTCCTCTTTTGGTGGGACACCTGAGGTAACAAAACTGAAATGAGTCCTCCCATCCCACAGATTGACGAAAAGCAATTGGGAATCGGGCCAAATCCTCAGAGAGGAAGATTCGTCCATGGCCCATGAGGCCTCCCCGACATTCCACGGCCATCGCTGATACAAAATCCAGAGACAAAAGCCTGAGCAAGCGCCTCAGACTCGCACTTTCTTCATATCCAGAAGAGTTCTTCTCATGGTTTGTAGATCGGGCCTGCCATACTTACGTCCCCAAACCTAAGCTGAGTTTGTGTTTTCAGACTTCTGTCCTCAAAGTCTTGGGCCACACACACTCCAGGCTGGGCCCTTGGAGCCACACATTAGGACTGTGCCTACCAATCCATGGGAATTCTGCCCATTCCATGGTCCAATATCGTACAAATTAGGAGAAACCTCCAAAGTCCCTGAGGCCATCCCAATAGTGTAGGACGCCCGGAACAAACAAGGGCTGTCTGACACCAGCTGATAATCGACCTCCACTCATACCATAGATGGATGTCCCCAGAGAAGAAGATTGAACCAGACAGGAACCTAGGCCATAATAGGATCCATTGCTTTGTGTTACAGGCATGTGTCCTCAAAAGCCTGATTCCAATACGAGCATAGGGGTTTTCCTGAGGCACCCATCAGAACTCATCTCGTCTCCACAAGGAAACCTGTGCATGGGAGCCATGTCCAAAGCTTAGGAGAGTACTTCAGGGTCCCGTAGCCACCGCCCCATTCCAAGGCCCTCATGGTCAGAAAAACACATTAGGGCCCATCCTCAGGAAAGTCCATTTCAACTCAGCCACCCTGGTTGCTCCGGCAGAGCCATCAGATCTAAACTGTCTTGTTGCTAGGAGACAATTGGAATGCGAGGCGGGCTTCCCAGGCATCCATCCACGAACGGTGCTCTGGAGTCATTCCATATGGGATGTCCTGGAGCTGTCCAACAGGTCTCAATTGTCCCGCAGAAGGAATCCTTGAAGGGGGCATCCCACAACTCCCAACGTGGGAAAACCTCAATGGCCCCGAGATTCCGCTCCCTTCATGAAGCGGCCGTCATGCACTGAAACTCCAACCTGAGCCAACGTCTGATCCTTGCCCTGACTTCAGATGCATGAGATATTGGTTCAGATCTGCAGGGGGTACCTGCCGTGCCCTCGCCCTGAAACCCAAGTCTAGCTTGTCTTCTCAGACTTCCGTCCTCACACTCCTGGCCCCGAAGCCCTCAAGTTTGGCAATTCCGGACCCACAATGCAGCACTCTTCCTGCCCTCTAGAAAAAAAATTATTGCCTCATGAGCTGCCCAGGCACCTTAAATGAGGATCAACCTACACAGCACTCGACTTTACCCAAATGATATAGTCTAACCTGGGCACTAATGCACTGTCGAACACAACCTGAGCCCGGACCTCCTGACCAACACCCAGAAAGCTGACCGCACACTGAGCACATAAAACCCGCCATGGCCTTAGGTCATCATCCCTTCCCTACCTCAGTTTTCAGGCTTCAGATCCGAGACCTTATCTCCAATCACTGCCCAGGGGTGAGTGTGATGCAGAAATCAGAACTCCTCCTTACCCATGGCAAGAACCCTTGTGGTTGGCACGTTGTCCAACGTTCAGTGTAGGAGAAACCAGCATTCACCCTGAGGCCCCGCCCATTCTTGAGTGCGACGAGGGCATACACACGCATTGTGACCCTCAGCATGAGTCCTGTCCTCTAGTAAGTCCTCTCAGTGGCTGGACCATTAGATGTCATAATGGGCTTGACATGTCCCTAGGCCCCAATTTTTAACCAGATTTCTGATTGTCCAGTCGCCCCTCCCCAGGGCTCTACTCTGGAATCCCTCATTTCGTGGGACACCTGAGGTTAAAAAAGAAAACAACAACAACAACAACAACAACAACAAAACGGACTTCTTCCAGCCCACAGAATGACCCCAAACTATTTGGACGGGGCCAAACCACCAGAGAGTAAGACTCGTCCATTTCCCATGAAGTCACCCAGAAATTCCACGACCATGAGTGACACGATATCCAGAGACAAAAACTTGAGCAGGAGCCTCACACTCGCCCTTCTTTCAAATCCCGAAGAGTTCTCCTCATGGTCTGTAGGTCAGTCCTGCCATACCTATGACCCGAAACATAAGCCGAGTTTGTGTTTTCAGACAACTGTCCAAACAGCCCTGGCCTACACAACCTACAGGCTCAGGCCCCTGGAGCCAAACCTGAGGACTGTACTTGCCCTCTCCAAGGGAATTGTGTGTGCCCATTCCAATGGCCACAACCCTTCTAATAGGATAAACCTCCAAAGTCCCTGATCCATCTCAATAGTGGTGGCTTCCCAGGAAAAAACAGGGGCAATCTGAGCCCAACTGAGCACCTACCTGCACTCAGACTCATAGACAGATGTCCCCAGAGGTAAAAAGGAAAGAACAGGCCCCTAGGCCCTAATCAGATCCATTGCTTTTATTTCCAGGCATCTCTCCTCAGAGGCCTGGATTTCAAAGCAGCATATAGCTGTTTCTAGACTCACCCATCAGAAAACATCTCATCTACACATGGGAAAATTGCACGTTGGAGCTGTGTCAAAGCCTCTGTTTCGGAGAACCCTTTTGGGCCCCAGTGCCACCGCTTCATTCCAAGGTCTCCATAGACACAAAAGCACATTAGGACCCATCCCCAGGGGTGTCCATTTCAACTCAGCGTCTTCGGTTGCTCCCCACAGATCCAGGAGATCTAACCTGTCTTGTTGCTAGGAGACAATTGGAATGCGAGGTGGGCTACCCAGCCATCCATCCTTAGAACCCTGCTCAGAATCATTAGCCTGGAGCCATACAACAGGTCTCAATTGTCCTTCAGAAGACTCTCTGCAGTTTGGAGCTTCTAACAACTCCCATCGTGGGAAAACCCCCATGGCCTCGTGATGCCCCCCCATTCATGAAGGGGCCGTCAGGGGCAGAAACTGCAACCTGAGCAATCGTCTGAACCTCGCCCTGACTTCAGATGCACGAGATCTCGATTCAGGGCTGTAGATTGTGCCTGCCATGGCCTCACCCAGAAACCTAAGCCTAGCTTGTGTTCTCAGACTTTTGTCATCAGACTACTGGACCACAAGCCCTCCAGTTTGGCAATCCAGAACTACAACGCAGCACTCTGCCTGCCCTCCAGAAGAAAAAACATTGTTCTCTGGGGCTACCCAGTAACCCCAAATGAGGATCAACCTGCACCGACCTTGGGTGTACCCCAAATACATAGGCTGACCAGGGCACTAATGTCCTTTCTGACACAGCCTGAGCCTGGACCTCCTGGCCCCTCCCAGACAGCTGGCCACACACTGAGCACATCGAGCCTCCATGGCCTTAGGTCGTCATCTCTTCCAAACCTCGGTTTTCAGTTTTCAGAACCTAGACCTTATCTCCAATCACTGCCCAGGGTTGAAGGTGATGCAGAAATCAGAACTCCTTCCCCATGGCAGGAAACCCTTGGTTGGCATTTTGTCCAACGTTCAGTGTAGTGGAAACCAGTATGGCCCTTGAGGCCCCGCCCATTTCGCGGGCCACATTGGTCACAAACACACATTGTGACCCTCAGGCTGAGCTCAGTCCTCAAATAAGACCACTCAGTGGCTGGATGTAGAGATAGCATATTGGGCTTGCCATGCCCCTAGGCCCCAATTTTTAACCATAGTTCGGGTTGTCCCTTCAGACTTCCGCACGGCTTGGCTTTGGAATTCCTCTTTTGGTGGGACACCTGAGGTAACAAAACTGAAATGAGTCCTCCCATCCCACAGATTGACGAAAAGAAATTGGGAATCGGGCCAAATCCTCAGAGAGGAAGATTCGTCCATGGCCCATGAGGCCTCCCCGACATTCCACGGCCATCGCTGATACAAAATCCAGAGACAAAAGCCTGAGCAAGCGCCTCAGACTCGCACTTACTTCATATCCTGAAGAGTTCTTCTCATGGTTTGTAGATCGGGCCTGCCATACCTACGTCCCTAAACCTAAGCTGAGTTTGTGTTTTCAGACTTCTGTCCTCAAAGTCTTGGGCCACACACCCTCCAGGCTGGGCCCTTGGAGCCACACATTAGGACTGTGCCTACCAATCCATGGGAATTCTGCCCATTCCATGGTCCAATATCGTACAAATTAGGAGAAACCTCCAAAGTCCCTGAGGCCATCCCAATAGTGTAGGTCGGAACAAACAAGGGGTGTCTGAGACCAGCTGATAATCGACCTCCACTCATACCATAGATGGATGTCCCCAGAGAAGAAGATTGAACCAGACAGGACCCTAGGCCATAATAGGATCCATTGCTTTGTGTTACAGGCATGTGTCCTCAAAAGCCTGATTCCAATACGAGAATAGGCGTTTTCCTGAGGCACCCATCAGAACCCATCTCGTCTCCACAAGGAAACTTGTGCATGGGAGATATGTCCAAAGCTTAGGGGAGTACTTCAGGTTCCCGTTGCCACCGCCCCATTCCAAGGCCCTCATGGACAGAAAAACACCTTAGTGCCCATCCTCAGGAAAGTCCATTTCAACTCAGCCACCCCGGTTGCTCCGGCAGAGCCATCAGATCTAAACTGTCTTGTTGCTAGGAGGCAATTGGAATGTGAGGCGGGCTTCCCAGGCATCCATCCAACAACGGTGCTCTGGAGTCATTCCATATGGGATGTCCTGGAGCTGTCCAACAGGTCTCAATTGTCCCGCAGAAGGAATCCTTGAAGGGGGCATCCCACAACTCCCAACGTGGGAAAACCTCAATGGCCCCGAGATTCCGCTCCCTTCATGAAGCGGCCGTCATGCACAGAAACTGCAACCTGAGCAAACGTCTGATCCTCGCCCTGACTTCAGATGCATGAGATATTGGTTCAGATCTGCAGGGGGTACCTGCCGTGCCCTCGCCCTGAAACCCAAGTCTAGCTTGTCTTCTCAGAATTCTCACACTCCTGGCCCTGAAGCCCTCAAGTTTGGCAATTCCGGACCCACAATGCAGCACTCTGCCTGCCCTCTAGAAAAAAAATTATTGCCTCATGAGCTGCCCAGGCACCTTAAATGAAGATAAACCTACACAGCACTCGACTTTACCCAAATTATATAGTCTAACCTGGGCACTAATGCACTGTCGAACACAACCTGAGCCCGGACCTCCTGACCAACACCCAGAAAGCTGACCGCACACTGCGCACATAAAACCCGCCATGGCCTTAGGTCCTCATCTCTTCCCTACCTCAGTTTTCAGGCTTCAGATCCGAGACCTTATCTCCAATCACTGCCCAGGGGTGAGTGTGATGCAGAAATCAGAACTCCTCCTTACCCATGGCAAGAACCCTTGTGGTTGGCACGTTGTCCAACGTTCAGTGTAGGAGAAACCAGCATTCACCCTGAGGCCCCGCCCATTCTTGAGTGCGACGAGGGCATACACACGCATTGTGACCCTCAGCATGAGTCCTGTCCTCTAGTAAGTCCTCTCAGTGGCTGCAGCATTAGATGTCATAATGGGCTTGACATGTCCCTAGACCCAAATTTTTAACCAGATTTCTGATTGTCCAGTCGCCCCTCCCCAGGGCTCTACACTGGAATCCCTCATTTGGTGGGACTCCTGAGGTTAAAAAAGAAAACAACAACAACAACAACAAAACGGACTTCTTCCAGCCCACGGAATGACCCCAAACTCTTTGGACGGGGCCAAACCACCAGAGAGTAAGTCTCGTCCATTTCCCATCTAGTCACCCAGAAATTCCACGACCATGAGTGACACGATATCCAGAGACAAAAACTTGAGCAGGAGCCTCACACTCTCCCTTCTTTCAAATCCTGAAGAGTTCTCCTCATGGTCTGTAGGTCAGTCCTGCCATACCTATGACCCGAAACATAAGCCGAGTTTGTGTTTTCAGACAACTGTCCAAACAGCCCTGGCCTACACAACCTACAGGCTCAGGCCCCTGGAGACAAACCTGAGGTCTGTACTTGCCCTCTCCAAGGGAATTGTGTGTGCCCATTCCAATGGCCACAACCATTCTAATAGGATAAACCTCCAAAGTCCCTGATCCATCTCAATAGTGGTGGCTTCCCAGGAAAAAACAGGGGCAATCTGAGCCCAACTGAGCACCTACCTGCACTCAGACCCATAGTCAGATGTCCCCAGAGGTAAAAAGGAAAGAACAGGCCCCTAGGCACTAATCAGATCCATTGCTTTGGTTTCCAGGCATCTCTCCTCAGAGGTCTTTATTTCAAAAGCAGCATATATCTGTTTCTAGACTCACCCATCAGAAAACATCTCATCTACACATGGGAAACTTGCACGTTGGAGCTGTGTCAAAGCCTCTGTTTAGGAGAACCCTTTAGGGCCCCAGTGCCACCGCTTCATTCCAAGGTCTCCATAGACACAAAATCACATTAGGACCCATCCTCAGGGGTGTCCATTTCAACTCAGCGTCCTCGGTTGCTCCCCACAGATCCAAAAGATATAACCTGTCTTGGTGCTAGGAGACAATTGGAATGCGAGGTGGGCTACCCAGCCATCCATCCTTAGAACCCTGCTCAGAATCATTGGCCTGGAGCCATACAACAGGTCTCAATTGTCCTGCAGAAGACTCTCTGCAGTTTAGAGCTTCTCACAATTCCCATCGTGGGAAAACCCCCATGGCCTTGTGATGCCCCCCATTCATGAAGGGGCCATCATGGGCAGAAACTACAACCTGAGCAATCGTCTGATCCTCGCCCTGACTTCAGATGCACGAGATCTCGATTCAGGGCTGTAGATTGTGCCTGCCATGGCCTCACCCAGAAACCTAAGCCTAGCTTGTGTTCTCAGACTTTTGTCGTCAGACTACTGGCGCACAAACCCTCCAGTTTGGCAATCCAGAACTACAACGCAGCACTCTGCCTGCCCTCCAGAAGAAAAAACATTGTCCTCTGGGGCTACCCAGTAACCCCAAATGAGGATCAACCTGCACCGACCTTGGCTGTACCCCAAATACATAGGCTAACCAGGGCACTAATGTCCTTTCTGACACAGGCTGAGCCTGGACCTCCTGACCCCTCCCAGACAGCTGGCCGCACACTGAGCACATCAAGCTGCCGTGGCCTTAGGTCGTCATCTCTTCCCAATCTCGGTTTTCAGGTTTCAGAACCTAGACCTTTTCTCCAATCACTGCCCAGGGTTGAAGGTGATGCAGAAATCAGAACTCCTTCCCCATGGCAGGAAACCCTTGGTTGGCATGTTGTCCAACGTTCAGTATAGTTGAAACCAGTGTGGCCCTTGAGGCCCCGCCCATGCTCGGGGGCCACATTGGTCACAAACACACATTGTGACCCTCTGGCTGAGCCGAGTCCTCAAGTAAGGCCACTCAGTGGCTGGATGAAGAGATAGCATATTGGGCTGGCCATGCCCCTAGGCCCCAATTTTTAACCATAGTTCGGGTTGTCCCTTCAGTCTTCCCCACGGCTTGGCTTTGGAATTCCTCTTTTGGTGGGACACCTGAGGTAACAAAACTGAAATGAGTCCTCCCATCCCACAGATTGACGAAAAGCAATTGGGAATCGGGCCAAATCCTCAGAGAGGAAGATTCGTCCATGGCCCATGAGGCCTCCCCGACATTCCACGGCCATCGCTGATACAAAATCCAGAGACAAAAGCCTGAGCAAGCGCCTCAGACTCGCACTTTCTTCATATCCAGAAGAGTTCTTCTCATGGTTTGTAGATCGGGCCTGCCATACCTACGTCCCCAAACCTAAGCTGAGTTTGTGTTTTCAGACTTCTGTCCTCAAAGTCTTGGGCCACACACCCTCCAGGCAGGGCCCTTGGAGCCACATATTAGGACTGTGCCTACCAGTCCATGGGAATTCTGCCCATTCCATGGTCCAAATGGTACAAATTAGGAGAAACCTCCAAAGTCCCTGAGGCCATCCCAATAGTGTAGGACGCCCGGAACAAACAAGGGCTGTCTGACACCAGCTGATAATCGACCTCCACTCATACCATAGATGGATGTCCCCAGAGAAGAAGATTGAACCAGACAGGAACCTAGGCCATAATAGGATCCATTGCTTTGGGTTACAGGCATGTGTCCTCAAAAGCCTGATTCCAATACGAGCATAGGGGTTTTCCTGAGGCACCCATCAGAACTCATCTCGTCTCCACAAGGAAACCTGTGCATGGGAGATATGTCCAAAGCTTAGGAGAGTACTTCAGGGTCCCGTAGCCACAGCCCCATTCCAAGGCCCTCATGGTCAGAAAAACACATTAGGGCCCATCCTCAGGAAAGTCCACTTCAACTCAGCCACCCCGGTTGCTCCGGCAGAGCCATCAGATCTAAACTGTCTTGTTGCTAGGAGACAATTGGAATGCGAGGCGGGATTACCAGGCATCCATCCACGAACGGTGCTCTGGAGTCATTCCATATGGGATGTCCTGGAGCTGTCCAACAGGTCTCAATTGTCCCGCAGAAGGAATCCTTGAAGGGGGCATCCCACAACTCCCAACGTGGGAAAACCTCAATGGCCCCGAGATTCCGCTCCCTTCATGAAGCGGCCGTCATGCACAGAAACTGCAACCTGAGCAAACGTCTGATCCTCGCCCTGACTTCAGATGCATGAGATTGGTTCAGATCTGCAGGGGGTACCTGCCGTGCCCTCGCCCTGAAACCCAAGTCTAGCTTGTCTTCTCAGACTTCCGTCCTCACACTCCTGGCCCCGAAGCCCTCAAGTTTGGCAATTCCGGACCCACAATGCAGCACTCTTCCTGCCCTCTAGAAAAAAAATTATTGCCTCATGAGCTGCCCAGGCACCTTAAATGAGGATAAACCTACACAGCACTCGACTTTACCCAAATGATATAGTCTAACCTGGGCACTAATGCACTGTCGAACACAACCTGAGCCCGGACCTCCTGACCAACACCCAGAAAGCTGACCGCACACTGAGCACATAAAACCCGCCATGGCCTTAGGTCATCATCCCTTCCCTACCTCAGTTTTCAGGCTTCAGATCCGAGATCTTATCTCCAATCACTGCCCAGGGGTGAGTGTGACGCAGAAATCAGAACTCCTCCTTACCCATGGCAAGAACCCTTGTGGTTGGCACGTTGTCCAACGTTCAGTGTGGGAGAAACCAGCTTTCACCCTGAGGCCCCGCCCATTCTTGAGTGCGACGAGGGCATACACACGCATTGTGACCCTCAGCATGAGTCCTGTCCTCTAGTAAGTCCTCTCAGTGGCTGGACCATTAGATGTCATAATGGGCTTGACATGTCCCTAGGCCCCAATTTTAAACCAGATTTCTGATTGTCCAGTCGCCCCTCCCCAGGGCTCTACTCTGGAATCCCTCATTTGGTGGGACACCTGAGGTTAAAAAAGAAAACAACAACAACAACAACAACAACAACAACAAAACGGACTTCTTCCAGCCCACAGAATGACCCCAAACTCTTTGGACGGGGCCAAACCACCAGAGAGTAAGACTCGTCCATTTCCCATGAAGTCACCCAGAAATTCCACGACCATGAGTGACACGATATCCAGAGACAAAAACTTGAGCAGGAGCCTCACACTCGCCCTTCTTTCAAATCCCGAAGAGTTCTCCTCATGGTCTGTAGGTCAGTCCTGCCATACCTATGACCCGAAACATAAGCCGAGTTTGTGTTTTCAGACAACTGTCCAAACAGCCCTGGCCTACACAACCTACAGGCTCAGGCCCCTGGAGCCAAACCTGAGGACTGTACTTGCCCTCTCCAAGGGAATTGTGTGTGCCCATTCCAATGGCCACAACCCTTCTAATAGGATAAACCTCCAAAGTCCCTGATCCATCTCAATAGTGGTGGCTTCCCAGGAAAAAACAGGGGCAATCTGAGCCCAACTGAGCACCTACCTGCACTCAGACCCATAGACAGATGTCCCCAGAGGTAAAAAGGAAAGAACAGGCCCATAGGCCCTAATCAGATCCATTGCTTTTGTTTCCAGTCATCTCTCCTCAGAGGCCTGGATTTAAAAAGCAGCATATAGCTGTTTCTACACTCACCCATCAGAAAACATCTCATCTACACATGGGAAACTTGCACGTTGGAGCTGTGTCAAAGCCTCTGTTTAGGAGAACCCTTTAGGGCCCCAGTGCCACCGCTTCATTCCAAGGTCTCCATAGACACAAAAGCACATTAGGACCCATCCCCAGGTGTGTCCATTTCAACTCAGCGTCCTCAGTTGCTCCCCACAGATCCAGGAGATCTAACCTGTCTTGTTGCTAGGAGACAATTGGAATGCGAGGTGGGCTACCCAGCCATCCATCCTTAGAACCCTGCTCAGAATCATTGGCCTGGAGCCATACAACAGGTCTCAATTGTCCTGCAGAAGACTCTCTGCAGTTTGGAGCTTCTCACAACTCCCATCGTGGGAAAACCCCGATGGCCTCCAGATGCCCCCCCCATTCATGAAGGGGCCATCAGGGGCAGAAACTCCAACCTGAGCAATCGTCTGAACCTCGCCCTGACTTCAGATGCACGAGATCTCGATTCAGGGCTGTAGATTGTGCCTGCCATGGCCTCACCCAGAAACCTAAGCCTAGCTTGTGTTCTCAGACTTTTGTCGTCAGACTACTGGCCCACAAGCCCTCCAGTTTGGCAATCCAGAACTACAATGCAGCACTCTGCCTGCCCACCAGAAGAAAAAACATTGTCCTCTGGGGCTACCCAGTAACCCCAAATGAGGATCAACCTGCACCGAACTTGGCTGTACCCCAAATACATAGGCTGACCAGGGCACTAATGTCCTTTCTGACACAGGCTGAGCCTGGACCTCCTGACCCCTCCCAGACAGCTTGCCACACACTGAGCACATCGAGCCGCCATGGCCTTAGGTCGTCATCTCTTCCCAACCTCGGTTTTCAGGTTTCAGAACGTAGACTTTATCTCCAATCACTGCCCAGGGTTGAAGGTGATGCAGAAATCAGAACTCCTTCCCCATGGCAAGAAACCTTGTGGTTGGCATGTTGTCCAACGTTCAGTGTAGTTGAAACCAGTGTGGCCCTTGAGGCCCCGCACATGCTCGCGGGCCACATTGGTCACAAACACACATTGTGACCCTCTGGCTTAGCCGAGTCCTCAAGTAAGGCCACTCAGTGGCTGGATGAAGAGATAGCATATTGGGCTTGCCATGCCCCTAGGCCCCAATTTTTAACCATAGTTCGGGTTGTCCCTTCAGTCTTCCCCACGGCTTGGCTTTGGAATTCCTCTTTTGGTGGGACACCTGAGGTAACAAAACTGAAATGAGTCCTCCCATCCCACAGATTGACGAAAAGCAATTGGGAATCGGGCCAAATCCTCAGAGAGGAAGATTCGTCCATGGCCCATGAGGCCTCCCCGACATTCCACGGCCATCGCTGATACAAAATCCAGAGACAAAAGCCTGAGCAAGCGCCTCAGACTCGCACTTTCTTCATATCCAGAAGAGTTCTTCTCATGGTTTGTAGATCGGGCCTGCCATACCTACGTCCCCAAACCTAAGCTGAGTTTGTGTTTTCAGACTTCTGTCCTCAAAGTCTTGGGCCACACACCCTCCAGGCTGGGCCCTTGGAGCCACACATTAGGACTGTGCCTACCAATCCATGGGAATTCTGCCCATTCCATGACCCAAAATCGTACAAATTAGGAGAAACTTCCAAAGTCCCTGAGGCCATCCCAATAGTGTAGGACGCCCGGAATAAACAAGGGCTGTCTGACACCAGCTGATAATCGACCTCCACTCATACCATAGATGGATGTCCCCAGAGAAGAAGATTGAACCAGACAGGAACCTAGGCCATAATAGGATCCATTGCTTTGGGTTACAGGCATGTGTCCTCAAAAGCCTGATTCCAATACGAGCATAGGGGTTTTCCTGAGGCACCCATCAGAACTCATCTCGTCTACACAAGGAAACCTGTGCATGGCAGCCATGTCCAAAGCTTAGGAGAGTACTTCAGGGTCCCGTAGCCACCGCCCCATTCCAAGGCCCTCATGGTCAGAAAAACACATTAGGGCCCATCCTCAGGAAAGTCCATTTCAACTCAGCCACCCTGGTTGCTCCGGCAGAGCCATCAGATCTAAACTGTCTTGTTGCTAGGAGACAATTGGAATGCGAGGCGGGCTTCCCAGGCATCCATCCACGAACGGTGCTCTGGAGTCATTCCATATGGGATGTCCTGGAGCTGTCCAACAGGTCTCAATTGTCCCGCAGAAGGAATCCTTGAAGGGGGCATCCCACAACTCCCAACGTGGGAAAACCTCAATGGCCCCGAGATTCCGCTCCCTTCATGAAGCGGCCGTCATGCACTGAAACTCCAACCTGAGCCAACGTCTGATCCTTGCCCTGACTTCAGATGCATGAGATATTGGTTCAGATCTGCAGGGGGTACCTGCCGTGCCCTCGCCCTGAAACCCAAGTCTAGCTTGTCTTCTCAGACTTCCGTCCTCACACTCCTGGCCCCGAAGCCCTCAAGTTTGGCAATTCCGGACCCACAATGCAGCACTCTTCCTGCCCTCTAGAAAAAAAATTATTGCCTCATGAGCTGCCCAGGCACCTTAAATGAGGATCAACCTACACAGCACTCGACTTTACCCAAATGATATAGTCTAACCTGGGCACTAATGCACTGTCGAACACAACCTGAGCCCGGACCTCCTGACCAACACCCAGAAAGCTGACCGCACACTGAGCACATAAAACCCGCCATGGCCTTAGGTCATCATCCCTTCCCTACCTCAGTTTTCAGGCTTCAGATCCGAGACCTTATCTCCAATCACTGCCCAGGGGTGAGTGTGATGCAGAAATCAGAACTCCTCCTTACCCATGGCAAGAACCCTTGTGGTTGGCACGTTGTCCAACGTTCAGTGTAGGAGAAACCAGCATTCACCCTGAGGCCCCGCCCATTCTTGAGTGCGACGAGGGCATACACACGCATTGTGACCCTCAGCATGAGTCCTGTCCTCTAGTAAGTCCTCTCAGTGGCTGGACCATTAGATGTCATAATAGGCTTGACATGTCCCTAGGCCCCAATTTTTAACCAGATTTCTGATTGTCCAGTCGCCCCTCCCCAGGGCTCTACTCTGGAATCCCTCATTTGGTGGGACACCTGAGGTTAAAAAAGAAAACAACAACAACAACAACAACAACAACAACAAAACGGACTTCTTCCAGCCCACAGAATGACCCCAAACTCTTTGGACGGGGCCAAACCACCAGAGAGTAAGACTCGTCCATTTCCCATGAAGTCACCCAGAAATTCCACGACCATGAGTGACACGATATCCAGAGACAAAAACTTGAGCAGGAGCCTCACACTCGCCCTTCTTTCAAATCCCGAAGAGTTCTCCTCATGGTCTGTAGGTCAGTCCTGCCATACCTATGACCCGAAACATAAGCCGAGTTTGTGTTTTCAGACAACTGTCCAAACAGCCCTGGCCTACACAACCTACAGGCTCAGGCCCCTGGAGCCAAACCTGAGGACTGTACTTGCCCTCTCCAAGGGAATTGTGTATGCCCATTCCAATGGCCACAACCCTTCTAATAGGATAAACCTCCAAAGTCCCTGATCCATCTCAATAGTGGTGGCTTCCCAGGAAAAAACAGGGGCAATCTGAGCCCAAATGAGCACCTACCTGCACTCAGACTCATAGACAGATGTCCCCAGAGGTAAAAAGGAAAGAACAGGCCCCTAGGCCCTAATCAGATCCATTGCTTTTGTTTCCAGTCATCTCTCCTCAGAGGCCTGGATTACAAAAGCAGCATATAGCTGTTTCTACACTCACCCATCAGAAAACATCTCATCTACACATGGGAAACTTGCACGTTGGAGCTGTGTCAAAGCCTCTGTTTAGGAGAACCCTTTAGGGCCCCAGTGCCACCGCTTCATTCCAAGGTCTCCATAGACACAAAAGCACATTAGGACCCATCCCCAGGGGTGTCCATTTCAACTCAGCGTCCTCAGTTGCTCCCCACAGATCCAGGAGATCTAACCTGTCTTGATGCTAGGAGACAATTGGAATGCGAGGTGGGCTACCCAGCCATCCATCCTTAGAACCCTGCTCAGAATCATTGGCCTGGAGCCATACAACAGGTCTCAATTGTCCTGCAGAAGACTCTCTGCAGTTTGGAGCTTCTCACAACTCCCATCGTGGGAAAACCCCGATGGCCTCCAGATGCCCCCCCCATTCATGAAGGGGCCATCAGGGGCAGAAACTCCAACCTGAGCAATCGTCTGAACCTCGCCCTGACTTCAGATGCACGAGATCTCGATTCAGGGCTGTAGATTGTGCCTGCCATGGCCTCACCCAGAAACCTAAGCCTAGCTTGTGTTCTCAGACTTTTGTCGTCAGACTACTGGCCCACAAGCCCTCCAGTTTGGCAATCCATAACTACAATGCAGCACTCTGCCTGCCCTCCAGAAGAAAAAACATTGTCCTCTGGGGCTACCCAGTAACCCCAAATGAGGATCAACCTGCACCGAACTTGGCTGTACCCCAAATACATAGGCTGACCAGGGCACTAATGTCCTTTCTGACACAGGCTGAGCCTGGACCTCCTGACCCCTCCCAGACAGCTTGCCGCACACTGAGCACATCGAGCCGCCATGGCCTTAGGTCGTCATCTCTTCCCAACCTCGGTTTTCAGGTTTCAGAACGTCGACCTTATCTCCAATCACTGCCCAGGGTTGAAGGTGATGCAGAAATCAGAACTCCTTCCCCATGGCAAGAAACCCTTTGTTGGCATGTTGTCCAACGTTCAGTGTAGTTGAAACCAGTGTGGCCCTTGAGGCCCCGCCCATGCTCGCGGGCCACATTGGTCACAAACACACATTGTGACCCTCTGGCTGAGCCGAGTCCTCAAGTAAGGCCACTCAGTGGCTGAATGAAGAGATAGCATATTGGGCTTGCCATGCCCCTAGGCCCCAATTTTTAACCATAGTTCGGGTTGTCCCTTCAGTCTTCCCCACGGCTTGGCTTTGGAATTCCTCTTTTGGTGGGACACCTGAGGTAACAAAACTGAAATGAGTCCTCCCATCCCACAGATTGACGAAAAGCAATTGGGAATCGGGCCAAATCCTCAGAGAGGAAGATTCGTCCATGGCCCATGAGGCCTCCCCGACATTCCACGGCCATCGCTGATACAAAATCCAGAGACAAAAGCCTGAGCAAGCGCCTCAGACTCGCACTTTCTTCATATCCAGAAGAGTTCTTCTCATGGTTTGTAGATCGGGCCTGCCATACTTACGTCCCCAAACCTAAGCTGAGTTTGTGTTTTCAGACTTCTGTCCTCAAAGTCTTGGGCCACACACACTCCAGGCTGGGCCCTTGGAGCCACACATTAGGACTGTGCCTACCAATCCATGGGAATTCTGCCCATTCCATGGTCCAATATCGTACAAATTAGGAGAAAACTCCAAAGTCCCTGAGGCCATCCCAATAGTGTAGGACGCCCGGAACAAACAAGGGCTGTCTGACACCAGCTGATAATCGACCTCCACTCATACCATAGATGGATGTCCCCAGAGAAGAAGATTGAACCAGACAGGACCCTAGGCCATAATAGGATCCATTGCTTTGTGTTACAGGCATGTGTCCTCAAAAGCCTGATTCCAATACGAGCATAGGGGTTTTCCTGAGGCACCCATCAGAACTCATCTCGTCTCCACAAGGAAACCTGTGCATGGGAGCCATGTCCAAAGCTTAGGAGAGTACTTCAGGGTCCCGTAGCCACCGCCCCATTCCAAGGCCCTCATGGTCAGAAAAACACATTAGGGCCCATCCTCAGGAAAGTCCATTTCAACTCAGCCACCCTGGTTGCTCCGGCAGAGCCATCAGATCTAAACTGTCTTGTTGCTAGGAGACAATTGGAATGCGAGGCGGGCTTCCCAGGCATCCATCCACGAACGGTGCTCTGGAGTCATTCCATATGGGATGTCCTGGAGCTGTCCAACAGGTCTCAATTGTCCCGCAGAAGGAATCCTTGAAGGGGGCATCCCACAACTCCCAACGTGGGAAAACCTCAATGGCCCCGAGATTCCGCTCCCTTCATGAAGCGGCCGTCATGCACTGAAACTCCAACCTGAGCCAACGTCTGATCCTTGCCCTGACTTCAGATGCATGAGATATTGGTTCAGATCTGCAGGGGGTACCTGCCGTGCCCTCGCCCTGAAACCCAAGTCTAGCTTGTCTTCTCAGACTTCCGTCCTCACACTCCTGGCCCCGAAGCCCTCAAGTTTGGCAATTCCGGACCCACAATGCAGCACTCTTCCTGCCCTCTAGAAAAAAAATTATTGCCTCATGAGCTGCCCAGGCACCTTAAATGAGGATCAACCTACACAGCACTCGACTTTACCCAAATGATATAGTCTAACCTGGGCACTAATGCACTGTCGAACACAACCTGAGCCCGGACCTCCTGACCAACACCCAGAAAGCTGACCGCACACTGAGCACATAAAACCCGCCAAGGCCTTAGGTCATCATCCCTTCCCTACCTCAGTTTTCAGGCTTCAGATCCGAGACCTTATCTCCAATCACTGCCCAGGGGTGAGTGTGATGCAGAAATCAGAACTCCTCCTTACCCATGGCAAGAACCCTTGTGGTTGGCACGTTGTCCAACGTTCAGTGTAGGAGAAACCAGCATTCACCCTGAGGCCCCGCCCATTCTTGAGTGCGACGAGGGCATACACACGCATTGTGACCCTCAGCATGAGTCCTGTCCTCTAGTAAGTCCTCTCAGTGGCTGGACCATTAGATGTCATAATGGGCTTGAAATGTCCCTAGGCCCCAATTTTTAACCAGATTTCTGATTGTCCAGTCGCCCCTCCCCAGGGCTCTACTCTGGAATCCCTCATTTGGTGGGACACCTGAGGTTAAAAAAGAAAACAACAACAACAACAACAACAACAACAACAAAACGGACTTCTTCCAGCCCACGGAATGACCCCAAACTCTTTGGACGGGGCCAAACCACCAGAGAGTAAGTCTCGTCCATTTCCCATCTAGTCACCCAGAAATTCCACGACCATGAGTGACACGATATCCAGAGACAAAAACTTGAGCAGGAGCCTCACACTCTCCCTTCTTTCAAATCCTGAAGAGTTCTCCTCATGGTCTGTAGGTCAGTCCTGCCATACCTATGACCCGAAACATAAGCCGAGTTTGTGTTTTCAGACAACTGTCCAAACAGCCCTGGCCTACACAACCTACAGGCTCAGGCCCCTGGAGACAAACCTGAGGACTGTACTTGCCCTCTCCAAGGGAATTGTGTGTGCCCATTCCAATGGCCACAACCCTTCTAATAGGATAAACCTCCAAAGTCCCTGATCCATCTCAATAGTGGTGGCTTCCCAGGAAAAAACAGGGGCAATCTGAGCCCAACTGAGCACCTACCTGCACTCAGACTCATAGACAGATGTCCCCAGAGGTAAAAAGGAAAGAACAGGCCCCTAGGCCCTAATCAGATCCATTGCTTTTGTTTCCAGGCATCTCTCCTCAGAGGCCTGGATTTCAAAGCAGCATATAGCTGTTTCTAGACTCACCCATCAGAAAACATCTCATCTACACATGGGAAAATTGCACGTTGGAGCTGTGTCAAAGCCTCTGTTTCGGAGAACCCTTTAGGGCCCCAGTGCCACCGCTTCATTCCAAGGTCTCCATAGACACAAAAGCACATTAGGACCCATCCCCAGGGGTGTCCATTTCAACTCAGCGTCTTCGGTTGCTCCCCACAGATCCAGGAGATCTAACCTGTCTTGTTGCTAGGAGACAATTGGAATGCGAGGTGGGCTACCCCGCCATCCATCCTTAGAACCCTGCTCAGAATCATTAGCCTGGAGCCATACAACAGGTCTCAATTGTCCTTCAGAAGACTCTCTGCAGTTTGGAGCTTCTAACAACTCCCATCGTGGGAAAACCCCCATGGCCTCGTGATGCCCCCCCATTCATGAAGGGGCCGTCAGGGGCAGAAACTCCAACCTGAGCAATCGTCTGAACCTCGCCCTGACTTCAGATGCACGAGATCTCGATTCAGGGCTGTAGATTGTGCCTGCCATGACCTCACCCAGAAACCTAAGCCTAGCTTGTGTTCTCAGACTTTTGTCATCAGACTACTGGACCACAAGCCCTCCAGTTTGGCAATCCAGAACTACAACGCAGCACTCTGCCTGCCCTCCAGAAGAAAAAACATTGTTCTCTGGGGCTACCCAGTAACCCCAAATGAGGATCAACCTGCACCGACCTTGGGTGTACCCCAAATACATAGGCTGACCAGGGCACTAATGTCCTTTCTGACACAGCCTGAGCCTGGACCTCCTGGCCCCTCCCAGACAGCTGGCCACACACTGAGCACATCGAGCCGCCATGGCCTTAGGTCGTCATCTCTTCCAAACCTCGGTTTTCAGTTTTCAGAACCTAGACCTTATCTCCAATCACTGCCCAGGGTTGAAGGTGATGCAGAAATCAGAACTCCTTCCCCATGGCAGGAAACCCTTGGTTGGCATGTTGTCCAACGTTCAGTGTAGTTGAAACCAGTATGGCCCTTGAGGCCCCGCCCATTTCGCGGGCCACATTGGTCACAAACACACATTGTGACCCTCAGGCTGAGCCCAGTCCTCAAATAAGACCACTCAGTGGCTGGATGTAGAGATAGCATATTGGGCTTGCCATGCCCCTAGGCCCCAATTTTTAACCATAGTTCGGGTTGTCCCTTCAGACTTCCGCATGGCTTGGCTTTGGAATTCCTCTTTTGGTGGGACACCTGAGGTAACAAAACTGAAATGAGTCCTCCCATCCCACAGATTGACGAAAAGAAATTGGGAATCGGGCCAAATCCTCAGAGAGGAAGATTCGTCCATGGCCCATGAGGCCTCCCCGACATTCCACGGCCATCGCTGATACAAAATCCAGAGACAAAAGCCTGAGCAAGCGCCTCAGACTCGCACTTACTTCATATCCTGAAGAGTTCTTCTCATGGTTTGTAGATCGGGCCTGCCATACCTACGTCCCTAAACCTAAGCTGAGTTTGTGTTTTCAGACTTCTGTCCTCAAAGTCTTGGGCCACACACCCTCCAGGCTGGGCCCTTGGAGCCACACATTAGGACTGTGCCTACCAATCCATGGGAATTCTGCCCATTCCATGGTCCAAAATCGTACAAATTAGGAGAAACCTCCAAAGTCCCTGAGGCCATCCCAATAGTGTAGGTCGGAACAAACAAGGGCTGTCTGAGACCAGCTGATAATCGACCTCCACTCATACCATAGATGGATGTCCCCAGAGAAGAAGATTGAACCAGACAGGACCCTAGGCCATAATAGGATCCATTGCTTTGTGTTACAGGCATGTGTCCTCAAAAGCCTGATTCCAATACGAGAATAGGCGTTTTCCTGAGGCACCCATCAGAACCCATCTCGTCTCCACAAGGAAACTTGTGCATGGGAGATATGTCCAAAGCTTAGGGGAGTACTTCAGGTTCCCGTTGCCACCGCCCCATTCCAAGGCCCTCATGGACAGAAAAACACCTTAGTGCCCATCCTCAGGAAAGTCCATTTCAACTCAGCCACCCCGGTTGCTCCGGCAGAGCCATCAGATCTAAACTGTCTTGTTGCTAGGAGGCAATTGGAATGTGAGGCGGGCTTCCCAGGCATCCATCCAACAACGGTGCTCTGGAGTCATTCCATATGGGATGTCCTGGAGCTGTCCAACAGGTCTCAATTGTCCCGCAGAAGGAATCCTTGAAGGGGGCATCCCACAACTCCCAACGTGGGAAAACCTCAATGGCCCCGAGATTCCGCTCCCTTCATGAAGCGGCCGTCATGCACAGAAACTGCAACCTGAGCAAACGTCTGATCCTCGCCCTGACTTCAGATGCATGAGATATTGGTTCAGATCTGCAGGGGGTACCTGCCGTGCCCTCGCCCTGAAACCCAAGTCTAGCTTGTCTTCTCAGAATTCTCACACTCCTGGCCCCGAAGCCCTCAAGTTTGGCAATTCCGGACCCACAATGCAGCACTCTGCCTGCCCTCTAGAAAAAAAATTATTGCCTCATGAGCTGCCCAGGCACCTTAAATGAAGATAAACCTACACAGCACTCGACTTTACCCAAATGATATAGTCTAACCTGGGCACTAATGCACTGTCGAACACAACCTGAGCCCGGACCTCCTGACCAACACCCAGAAAGCTGACCGCACACTGAGCACATAAAACCCGCCATGGCCTTAGGTCCTCATCTCTTCCCTACCTCAGTTTTCAGGCTTCAGATCCGAGACCTTATCTCCAATCACTGCCCAGGGGTGAGTGTGATGCAGAAATCAGAACTCCTCCTTACCCATGGCAAGAACCCTTGTGGTTGGCACGTTGTCCAACGTTCAGTGTAGGAGAAACCAGCATTCACCCTGAGGCCCCGCCCATTCTTGAGTGCGACGAGGGCATACACACGCATTGTGACCCTCAGCATGAGTCCTGTCCTCTAGTAAGTCCTCTCAGTGGCTGCAGCATTAGATGTCATAATGGGCTTGACATGTCCCTAGACCCAAATTTTTAACCAGATTTCTGATTGTCCAGTCGCCCCTCCCCAGGGCTCTACACTGGAATCCCTCATTTGGTGGGACTCCTGAGGTTAAAAAAGAAAACAACAACAACAACAACAAAACGGACTTCTTCCAGCCCACGGAATGACCCCAAACTCTTTGGACGGGGCCAAACCACCAGAGAGTAAGTCTCGTCCATTTCCCATCTAGTCACCCAGAAATTCCACGACCATGAGTGACACGATATCCAGAGACAAAAACTTGAGCAGGAGCCTCACACTCTCCCTTCTTTCAAATCCTGAAGAGTTCTCCTCATGGTCTGTAGGTCAGTCCTGCCATACCTATGACCCGAAACATAAGCCGAGTTTGTGTTTTCAGACAACTGTCCAAACAGCCCTGGCCTACACAACCTACAGGCTCAGGCCCCTGGAGACAAACCTGAGGACTGTACTTGCCCTCTCCAAGGGAATTGTGTGTGCCCATTCCAATGGCCACAACCCTTCTAATAGGATAAACCTCCAAAGTCCCTGATCCATCTCAATAGTGGTGGCTTCCCAGGAAAAAACAGGGGCAATCTGAGCCCAACTGAGCACCTACCTGCACTAAGACCCATAGTCAGATGTCCCCAGAGGTAAAAAGGAAAGAACAGGCCCCTAGGCACTAATCAGATCCATTGCTTTGGTTTCCAGGCATCTCTCCTCAGAGGTCTTTATTTCAAAAGCAGCATATATCTGTTTCTAGACTCACCCATCAGAAAACATCTCATCTACACATGGGAAACTTGCACGTTGGAGCTGTGTCAAAGCCTCTGTTTAGGAGAACCCTTTAGGGCCCCAGTGCCACCGCTTCATTCCAAGGTCTCCATAGACACAAAATCACATTAGGACCCATCCTCAGGGGTGTCCATTTCAACTCAGCGTCCTCGGTTGCTCCCCACAGATCCAAAAGATATAACCTGTCTTGGTGCTAGGAGACAATTGGAATGCGAGGTGGGCTACCCAGCCATCCATCCTTAGAACCCTGCTCAGAATCATTGGCCTGGAGCCATACAACAGGTCTCAATTGTCCTGCAGAAGACTCTCTGCAGTTTAGAGCTTCTCACAATTCCCATCGTGGGAAAACCCCCATGGCCTTGTGATGCCCCCCATTCATGAAGGGGCCATCATGGGCAGAAACTACAACCTGAGCAATCGTCTGATCCTCGCCCTGACTTCAGATGCACGAGATCTCGATTCAGGGCTGTAGATTGTGCCTGCCATGGCCTCACCCAGAAACCTAAGCCTAGCTTGTGTTCTCAGACTTTTGTCGTCAGACTACTGGCGCACAAACCCTCCAGTTTGGCAATCCAGAACTACAATGCAGCACTCTGCCTGCCCTCCAGAAGAAAAAACATTGTCCTCTGGGGCTACCAGTAACCCCAAATGAGGATCAACCTGCACCGACCTTGGCTGTACCCCAAATACATAGGCTAACCAGGGCACTAATGTCCTTTCTGACACAGGCTGAACCTGGACCTCCTGACCCCTCCCAGACAGCTGGCCGCACACTGAGCACATCGAGCTGCCGTGGCCTTAGGTCGTCATCTCTTCCCAATCTCGGTTTTCAGGTTTCAGAACCTAGACCTTTTCTCCAATCACTGCCCAGGGTTGAAGGTGATGCAGAAATCAGAACTCCTTCCCCATGGCAGGAAACCCTTGGTTGGCATGTTGTCCAACGTTCAGTATAGTTGAAACCAGTGTGGCCCTTGAGGCCCCGCCCATGCTCGGGGGCCACATTGGTCACAAACACACATTGTGACCCTCTGGCTGAGCCGAGTCCTCAAGTAAGCCCACTCAGTGGCTGGATGAAGAGATAGCATATTGGGCTTGCCATGCCCCTAGGCCCCAATTTTTAACCATAGTTCGGGTTGTCCCTTCAGTCTTCCCCACGGCTTGGCTTTGGAATTCCTCTTTTGGTGGGACACCTGAGGTAACAAAACTGAAATGAGTCCTCCCATCCCACAGATTGACGAAAAGCAATTGGGAATCGGGCCAAATCCTCAGAGAGGAAGATTCGTCCATGGCCCATGAGGCCTCCCCGACATTCCACGGCCATCGCTGATACAAAATCCAGAGACAAAAGCCTGAGCAAGCGCCTCAGACTCGCACTTTCTTCATATCCAGAAGAGTTCTTCTCATGGTTTGTAGATCGGGCCTGTCATACCTACGTCCCCAAACCTAAGCTGAGTTTGTGTTTTCAGACTTCTGTCCTCAAAGTCTTGGGCCACACACCCTCCAGGCAGGGCCCTTGGAGCCTCATATTAGGACTGTGCCTACCAGTCCATGGGAATTCTGCCCATTCCATGGTCCCAATGGTACAAATTAGGAGAAACCTCCAAAGTCCCTGAGGCCATCCCAATAGTGTAGGACGCCCGGAACAAACAAGGGCTGTCTGACACCAGCTGATAATCGACCTCCACTCATACCATAGATGGATGTCCCCAGAGAAGAAGATTGAACCAGACAGGACCCTAGGCCATAATAGGATCCATTGCTTTGGGTTACAGGCATGTGTCCTCAAAAGCCTGATTCCAATACGAGCATAGGGGTTTTCCTGAGGCACCCATCAGAACTCATCTCGTCTCCACAAGGAAACCTGTGCATGGGAGATATGTCCAAAGCTTAGGAGAGTACTTCAGGGTCCCGTAGCCACAGCCCCATTCCAAGGCCCTCATGGTCAGAAAAACACATTAGGGCCCATCCTCAGGAAAGTCCACTTCAACTCAGCCACCCCGGTTGCTCCGGCAGAGCCATCAGATCTAAACTGTCTTGTTGCTAGGAGACAATTGGAATGCGAGGCGGGCTTACCAGGCATCCATCCACGAACGGTGCTCTGGAGTCATTCCATATGGGATGTCCTGGAGCTGTCCAACAGGTCTCAATTGTCCCGCAGAAGGATTCCTTGAAGGGGGCATCCCACAACTCCCAACGTGGGAAAACCTCAATGGCCCCGAGATTCCGCTCCCTTCATGAAGCGGCCGTCATGCACAGAAACTCCAACCTGAGCCAACGTCTGATCCTCGCCCTGACTTCAGATGCATGAGATTGGTTCAGATCTGCAGGGGGTACCTGCCGTGCCCTCGCCCTGAAACCCAAGTTAGCTTGTCTTCTCAGACTTCCGTCCTCACACTACTGGCCCCGAAGCCCTCAAGTTTGGCAATTCCGGACCCACAATGCAGCACTCTTCCTGCCCTCTAGAAAAAAAATTATTGCCTCATGAGCTGCCCAGGCAACTTAAATGAGGATAAACCTACACAGCACTCGACTTTACCCAAATGATATAGTCTAACCTGGGCACTAATGCTCTGTCGAACACAACCTGAGCCCGGACCTCCTGACCAACACCCAGAAAGCTGACCGCACACTGAGCACATAAAACCCGCCATGGCCTTAGGTCATCATCCCTTCCCTACCTCAGTTTTCAGGCTTCAGATCCGAGATCTTATCTCCAATCACTGCCCAGGGGTGAGTGTGACGCAGAAATCAGAACTCCTCCTTACCCATGGCAAGAACCCTTGTGGTTGGCACGTTGTCCAACGTTCAGTGTGGGAGAAACCAGCTTTCACCCTGAGGCCCCGCCCATTCTTGAGTGCGACGAGGGCATACACACGCATTGTGACCCTCAGCATGAGTCCTGTCCTCTAGTAAGTCCTCTCAGTGGCTGGACCATTAGATGTCATAATGGGCTTGACATGTCCCTAGGCCCCAATTTTAAACCAGATTTCTGATTGTCCAGTCGCCCCTCCCCAGGGCTCTACTCTGGAATCCCTCATTTGGTGGGACACCTGTGGTTAAAAAAGAAAACAACAACAACAACAACAACAACAACAACAACAAAACGGACTTCTTCCAGCCCACAGAATGACCCCAAACTCTTTGGACGGGGCCAAACCACCAGAGAGTAAGACTCGTCCATTTCCCATGAAGTCACCCAGAAATTCCACGACCATGAGTGACACGATATCCAGAGACAAAAACTTGAGCAGGAGCCTCACACTCGCCCTTCTTTCAAATCCCGAAGAGTTCTCCTCATGGTCTGTAGGTCAGTCCTGCCATACCTATGACCGAAACATAAGCCGAGTTTGTGTTTTCAGACAACTGTCCAAACAGCCCTGGCCAACACAACCTACAGGCTCAGGCCCCTGGAGCCAAACCTGAGGACTGTACTTGCCCTCTCCAAGGGAATTGTGTGTGCCCATTCCAATGGCCACAACCCTTCTAATAGGATAAACCTCCAAAGTCCCTGATCCATCTCAATAGTGGTGGCTTCCCAGGAAAAAACAGGGGCAATCTGAGCCCAACTGAGCACCTACCTGCACTCAGACCCATAGACAGATGTCCCCAGAGGTAAAAAGGAAAGAACAGGCCCCTAGGCCCTAATCAGATCCATTGCTTTTGTTTCCAGTCATCTCTCCTCAGAGGCCTGGATTTCAAAAGCAGCATATAGCTGTTTCTACACTCACCCATCAGAAAACATCTCATCTACACATGGGAAACATGCACGTTGGAGCTGTGTCAAAGCCTCTGTTTAGGAGAACCCTTTAGGGCCCCAGTGCCACCGCTTCATTCCAAGGTCTCCATAGACACAAAAGCACATTAGGACCCATCCCCAGGTGTGTCCATTTCAACTCAGCGTCCTCAGTTGCTCCCCACAGATCCAGGAGATCTAACCTGTCTTGTTGCTAGGAGACAATTGGAATGCGAGGTGGGCTACCCAGCCATCCATCCTTAGAACCCTGCTCAGAATCATTGGCCTGGAGCCATACAACAGGTCTCAATTGTCCTGCAGAAGACTCTCTGCAGTTTGGAGCTTCTCACAACTCCCATCGTGGGAAAACCCCGATGGCCTCCAGATGCCCCCCCATTCATGAAGGGGCCATCAGGGGCAGAAACTCCAACCTGAGCAATCGTCTGAACCTCGCCCTGACTTCAGATGCACGAGATCTCGATTCAGGGCTGTAGATTGTGCCTGCCATGGCCTCACCCAGAAACCTAAGCCTAGCTTGTGTTCTCAGACTTTTGTCGTCAGACTACTGGCCCACAAGCCCTCCAGTTTGGCAATCCAGAACTACAATGCAGCACTCTGCCTGCACTCCAGAAGAAAAAACATTGTCCTCTGGGGCTACCCAGTAACCCCAAATGAGGATCAACCTGCACCGAACTTGGCTGTACCCCAAATACATAGGCTGACCAGGGCACTAATGTCCTTTCTGACACAGGCTGAGCCTGGACCTCCTGACCCCTCCCAGACAGCTTGCCACACACTGAGCACATCGAGCCGCCATGGCCTTAGGTCGTCATCTCTTCCCAACCTCGGTTTTCAGGTTTCAGAACGTAGACTTTATCTCCAATCACTGCCCAGGGTTGAAGGTGATGCAGAAATCAGAACTCCTTCCCCATGGCAAGAAACCTTGTGGTTGGCATGTTGTCCAACGTTCAGTGTAGTTGAAACCAGTGTGGCCCTTGAGGCCCCGCCCATGCTCGCGGGCCACATTGGTCACAAACACACATTGTGACCCTCTGGCTGAGCAGAGTCCTCAAGTAAGCCCACTCAGTGGCTGGATGAAGAGATAGCATATTGGGCTTGCCATGCCCCTAGGCCCCAATTTTTAACCATAGTTCGGGTTGTCCCTTCAGTCTTCCCCACGGCTTGGCTTTGGAATTCCTCTTTTGGTGGGACACCTGAGGTAACAAAACTGAAATGAGTCCTCCCATCCCACAGATTGACGAAAAGCAATTGGGAATCGGGCCAAATCCTCAGAGAGGAAGATTCGTCCATGGCCCATGAGGCCTCCCCGACATTCCACGGCCATCGCTGATACAAAATCCAGAGACAAAAGCCTGAGCAAGCGCCTCAGACTCGCACTTTCTTCATATCCAGAAGAGTTCTTCTCATGGTTTGTAGATCGGGCCTGCCATACCTACGTCCCCAACCTAAGCTGAGTTTGTGTTTTCAGACTTCTGTCCTCAAAGTCTTGGGCCACACACCCTCCAGGCTGGGCCCTTGGAGCCACACATTAGGACTGTGCCTACCAATCCATGGGAATTCTGCCCATTCCATGACCCAAAATCGTACAAATTAGGAGAAACTTCCAAAGTCCCTGAGGCCATCCCAATAGTGTAGGACGCCCGGAATAAACAAGGGCTGTCTGACACCAGCTGATAATCGACCTCCACTCATACCATAGATGGATGTCCCCAGAGAAGAAGATTGAACCAGACAGGACCCTAGGCCATAATAGGATCCATTGCTTTGGGTTACAGGCATGTGTCCTCAAAAGCCTGATTCCAATACGAGCATAGGGGTTTTCCTGAGGCACCCATCAGAACTCATCTCGTCTCCACAAGGAAACCTGTGCATGGGAGCCATGTCCAAAGCTTAGGAGAGTACTTCAGGGTCCCGGTGCCACCGCCCCATTCCAAGGCCCTCATGGTCAGAAAAACACATTAGGGCCCATCCTCAGGAAAGTCCATTTCAACTCAGCCACCCTGGTTGCTCCGGCAGAGCCATCAGATCTAAACTGTCTTGTTGCTAGGAGACAATTGGAATGCGAGGCGGGCTTCCCAGGCATCCATCCACGAACGGTGCTCTGGAGTCATTCCATATGGGATGTCCTGGAGCTGTCCAACAGGTCTCAATTGTCCCGCAGAAGGAATCCTTGAAGGGGGCATCCCACAACTCCCAACGTGGGAAAACCTCAATGGCCCCGAGATTCCGCTCCCTTCATGAAGCGGCCGTCATGCACTGAAACTCCAACCTGAGCCAACGTCTGATCCTTGCCCTGACTTCAGATGCATGAGATATTGGTTCAGATCTGCAGGGGGTACCTGCCGTGCCCTCGCCCTGAAACCCAAGTCTAGCTTGTCTTCTCAGAATTCTCACACTCCTGGCCCCGAAGCCCTCAAGTTTGGCAATTCCGGACCCACAATGCAGCACTCTTCCTGCCCTCTAGAAAAAAAATTATTGCCTCATGAGCTGCCCAGGCACCTTAAATGAGGATAAACCTACACAGCACTCGACTTTACCCAAATGATATAGTCTAACCTGGGCACTAATGCACTGTCGAACACAACCTGAGCCCGGACCTCCTGACCAACACCCAGAAAGCTGAACGCCCACTGAGCACATAAAACGCGCCATGGCCTTAGGTCATCATCCCTTCCCTACCTCAGTTTTCAGGCTTCAGATCCGAGATCTTATCTCCAATCACTGCCCAGGGGTGAGTGTGATGCAGAAATCAGAACTCCTCCTTACCCATGGCAAGAACCCTTGTGGTTGGCACGTTGTCCAATGTTCAGTGTAGGAGAAACCAGCATTCACCCTGAGGCCCCGCCCATTCTTGAGTGCGACGAGGGCATACACATGCATTGTGACGCTCAGCATGAGTCCTGTCCTCTAGTAAGTCCTCTCAGTGGCTGGACCATTAGATGTCATAATGGGCTTGACATGTCTTTAGGCCCCAATTTTAAACCAGATTTCTGATTGTCCAGTCGCCCCTCCCCAGGGCTCTACTCTGGAATCCCTCATTTGGTGGGACACCTGAGGTTAAAAAAGAAAACAACAACAACAACAACAACAACAAAACGGACTTCTTCCAGCCCACAGAATGACCCCAAACTCTTTGGACGGGGCCAAACCACCAGAGAGTAAGACTCGTCCATTTCCCATGAAGTCACCCAGAAATTCCACGACCATGAGTGACACGATATCCAGAGACAAAAACTTGAGCAGGAGCCTCACACTCGCCCTTCTTTCAAATCCCGAAGAGTTCTCCTCATGGTCTGTAGGTCAGTCCTGCCATACCTATGACCCGAAACATAAGCCGAGTTTGTGTTTTCAGACAACTGTCCAAACAGCCCTGGCCTACACAACCTACAGGCTCAGGCCCCTGGAGCCAAACCTGAGGACTGTACTTGCCCTCTCCAAGGGAATTGTGTGTGCCCATTCCAATGGCCACAACCCTTCTAATAGGATAAACCTCCAAAGTCCCTGATCCATCTCAATAGTGGTGGCTTCCCAGGAAAAAACAGGGGCAATCTGAGCCCAACTGAGCACCTACCTGCCCTCAGACCCATAGACAGATGTCCCCAGAGGTAAAAAGGAAAGAACAGGCCCCTAGGCCCTAATCAGATCCATTGCTTTTGTTTCCAGTCATCTCTCCTCAGAGGCCTGGATTTCAAAAGCAGCATATAGCTGTTTCTACACTCACCCATCAGAAAACATCTCATCTACACATGGGAAACTTGCACGTTGGAGCTGTGTCAAAGCCTCTGTTTAGGAGAACCCTTTAGGGCCCCAGTGCCACCGCTTCATTCCAAGGTCTCCATAGACACAAAAGCACATTAGGACCCATCCCCAGGTGTGTCCATTTCAACTCAGCGTCCTCGGTTGCTCCCCACAGATCCAGGAGATCTAACCTGTCTTGTTGCTAGGAGACAATTGGAATGCGAGGTGGGCTACCCAGCCATCCATCCTTAGAACCCTGCTCAGAATCATTGGCCTGGAGCCATACAACAGGTCTCAATTGTCCTGCAGAAGACTCTCTGCAGTTTGGAGCTTCTCACAACTCCCATCGTGGGAAAACCCCGATGGCCTCCAGATGCCCCCCCCATTCATGAAGGGGCCATCAGGGGCAGAAACTCCAACCTGAGCAATCGTCTGAACCTCGCCCTGACTTCAGATGCACGAGATCTCGATTCAGGGCTGTAGATTGTGCCTGCCATGGCCTCACCCAGAAACCTAAGCCTAGCTTGTGTTCTCAGACTTTTGTCGTCAGACTACTGGCCCACAAGCCCTCCAGTTTGGCAATCCAGAACTACAATGCAGCACTCTGCCTGCACTCCAGAAGAAAAAACATTGTCCTCTGGGGCTACCCAGTAACCCCAAATGAGGATCAACCTGCACCGAACTTGGCTGTACCCCAAATACATAGGCTGACCAGGGCACTAATGTCCTTTCTGACACAGGCTGAGCCTGGACCTCCTGACCCCTCCCAGACAGCTTGCCACACACTGAGCACATCGAGCCGCCATGGCCTTAGGTCGTCATCTCTTCCCAACCTCGGTTTTCAGGTTTCAGAACGTAGACTTTATCTCCAATCACTGCCCAGGGTTGAAGGTGATGCAGAAATCAGAACTCCTTCCCCATGGCAAGAAACCTTGTGGTTGGCATGTTGTCCAACGTTCAGTGTAGTTGAAACCAGTGTGGCCCTTGAGGCCCCGCCCATGCTCGCGGGCCACATTGGTCACAAACACACATTGTGACCCTCTGGCTGAGCCGAGTCCTCAAGTAAGGCCACTCAGTGGCTGGATGAAGAGATAGCATATTGGGCTTGCCATGCCCCTAGGCCCCAATTTTTAACCATAGTTCGGGTTGTCCCTTCAGTCTTCCCCACGGCTTGGCTTTGGAATTCCTCTTTTGGTGGGACACCTGAGGTAACAAAACTGAAATGAGTCCTCCCATCCCACAGATTGACGAAAAGCAATTGGGAATCGGGCCAAATCCTCAGAGAGGAAGATTCGTCCATGGCCCAT
The DNA here is from genome assembly GCF_964662115.1 of Mustela nivalis. Lineage (NCBI taxonomy): Eukaryota > Metazoa > Chordata > Mammalia > Carnivora > Mustelidae > Mustela > Mustela nivalis. The sequence goes on from NW_028135683.1 coordinate 223,228, forward strand.
GAGGCCTCCCCGACATTCCACGGCCATCGCTGATACAAAATCCAGAGACAAAAGCCTGAGCAAGCGCCTCAGACTCGCACTTTCTTCATATCCAGAAGAGTTCTTCTCATGGTTTGTAGATCGGGCCTGCCATACCTACGTCCCCAAACCTAAGCTGAGTTTGTGTTTTCAGACTTCTGTCCTCAAAGTCTTGGGCCACACACCCTCCAGGCTGGGCCCTTGGAGCCACACATTAGGACTGTGCCTACCAATCCATGGGAATTCTGCCCATTCCATGGTCCAATATCGTACAAATTAGGAGAAACCTCCAAAGTCCCTGAGGCCATCCCAATAGTGTAGGACGCCCGGAACAAACAAGGGCTGTCTGACACCAGCTGATAATCGACCTCCACTCATACCATAGATGGATGTCCCCAGAGAAGAAGATTGAACCAGACAGGACCCTAGGCCATAATAGGATCCATTGCTTTGGGTTACAGGCATGTGTCCTCAAAAGCCTGATTCCAATACGAGCATAGGGGTTTTCCTGAGGCACCCATCAGAACTCATCTCGTCTCCACAAGGAAACCTGTGCATGGGAGCCATGTCCAAAGCTTAGGAGAGTACTTCAGGGTCCCGGTGCCACCGCCCCATTCCAAGGCCCTCATGGTCAGAAAAACACATTAGGGCCCATCCTCAGGAAAGTCCATTTCAACTCAGCCACCCTGGTTGCTCCGGCAGAGCCATCAGATCTAAACTGTCTTGTTGCTAGGAGACAATTGGAATGCGAGGCGGGCTTCCCAGGCATCCATCCACGAACGGTGCTCTGGAGTCATTCCATATGGGATGTCCTGGAGCTGTCCAACAGGTCTCAATTGTCCCGCAGAAGGAATCCTTGAAGGGGGCATCCCACAACTCCCAACGTGGGAAAACCTCAATGGCCCCGAGATTCCGCTCCCTTCATGAAGCGGCCGTCATGCACTGAAACTCCAACCTGAGCCAACGTCTGATCCTTGCCCTGACTTCAGATGCATGAGATATTGGTTCAGATCTGCAGGGGGTACCTGCCGTGCCCTCGCCCTGAAACCCAAGTCTAGCTTGTCTTCTCAGACTTCCGTCCTCACACTCCTGGCCCCGAAGCCCTCAAGTTTGGCAATTCCGGACCCACAATGCAGCACTCTTCCTGCCCTCTAGAAAAAAAATTATTGCCTCATGAGCTGCCCAGGCACCTTAAATGAGGATAAACCTACACAGCACTCGACTTTACCCAAATGATATAGTCTAACCTGGGCACTAATGCACTGTCGAACACAACCTGAGCCCGGACCTCCTGACCAACACCCAGAAAGCTGAACGCACACTGAGCACATAAAACCCGCCATGGCCTTAGGTCATCATCCCTTCCCTACCTCAGTTTTCAGGCTTCAGATCCGAGACCTTATCTCCAATCACTGCCCAGGGGTGAGTGTGATGCAGAAATCAGAACTCCTCCTTACCCATGGCAAGAACCCTTGTGGTTGGCACGTTGTCCAACGTTCAGTGTAGGAGAAACCAGCATTCACCCTGAGGCCCCGCCCATTCTTGAGTGCGACGAGGGCATACACATGCATTGTGACGCTCAGCATGAGTCCTGTCCTCTAGTAAGTCCTCTCAGTGGCTGGACCATTAGATGTCATAATGGGCTTGACATGTCCCTAGGCCCCAATTTTAAACCAGATTTCTGATTGTCCAGTCGCCCCTCCCCAGGGCTCTACTCTGGAATCCCTCATTTGGTGGGACACCTGAGGTTAAAAAAGAAAACAACAACAACAACAACAACAACAACAACAACAACAACAACAAAACGGACTTCTTCCAGCCCACAGAATGACCCCAAACTCTTTGGACGGGGCCAAACCACCAGAGAGTAAGACTCGTCCATTTCCCATGAAGTCACCCAGAAATTCCACGACCATGAGTGACACGATATCCAGAGACAAAAACTTGAGCAGGAGCCTCACACTCGCCCTTCTTTCAAATCCCGAAGAGTTCTCCTCATGGTCTGTAGGTCAGTCCTGCCATACCTATGACCTGAAACATAAGCCGAGTTTGTGTTTTCAGACAACTGTCCAAACAGCCCTGGCCTACACAACCTACAGGCTCAGGCCCCTGGAGCCAAACCTGAGGACTGTACTTGCCCTCTCCAAGGGAATTGTGTGTGCCCATTCCAATGGCCACAACCCTTCTAATAGGATAAACCTCCAAAGTCCCTGATCCATCTCAATAGTGGTGGCTTCCCAGGAAAAAACAGGGGCAATCTGAGCCCAACTGAGCACCTACCTGCACTCAGACCCATAGACAGATGTCCCCAGAGGTAAAAAGGAAAGAACAGGCCCCTAGGCCCTAATCAGATCCATTGCTTTTGTTTCCAGTCATCTCTCCTCAGAGGCCTGGATTACAAAAGCATCATATAGCTGTTTCTACACTCACCCATCAGAAAACATCTCATCTACACATGGGAAACTTGCACGTTGGAGCTGTGTCAAAGCCTCTGTTTTGGAGAACCCTTTAGGGCCCCAGTGCCACCGCTTCATTCCAAGGTCTCCATAGACACAAAAGCACATTAGGACCCATCCCCAGGTGTGTCCATTTCAACTCAGCGTCCTCAGTTGCTCCCCACAGATCCAGGAGATCTAACCTGTCTTGTTGCTAGGAGACAATTGGAATGCGAGGTGGGCTACCCAGCCATCCATCCTTAGAACCCTGCTCAGAATCATTGGCCTGGAGCCATACAACAGGTCTCAATTGTCCTGCAGAAGACTCTCTGCAGTTTGGAGCTTCTCACAACTCCCATCGTGGGAAAACCCCGATGGCCTCCAGATGCCCCCCCCCCATTCATGAAGGGGCCATCAGGGGCAGAAACTCCAACCTGAGCAATCGTCTGAACCTCGCCCTGACTTCAGATGCACGAGATCTCGATTCAGGGCTGTAGATTGTGCCTGCCATGGCCTCACCCAGAAACCTAAGCCTAGCTTGTGTTCTCAGACTTTTGTCGTCAGACTACTGGCCCACAAGCCCTCCAGTTTGGCAATCCAGAACTACAATGCAGCACTCTGCCTGCCCTCCAGAAGAAAAAACATTGTCCTCTGGGGCTTCCCAGTAACCCCAAATGAGGATCAACCTGCACCGAACTTGGCTGTACCCCAAATACATAGGCTGACCAGGGCACTAATGTCCTTTCTGACACAGGCTGAGCCTGGACCTCCTGACCCCTCCCAGACAGCTTGCCGCACACTGAGCACATCGAGCCGCCATGGCCTTAGGTCGTCATCTCTTCCCAACCTCGGTTTTCAGGTTTCAGAACGTAGACCTTATCTCCAATCACTGCCCAGGGTTGAAGGTGATGCAGAAATCAGAACTCCTTCCCCATGGCAAGAAACCCTTTGTTGGCATGTTGTCCAACGTTCAGTGTAGTTGAAACCAGTGTGGCCCTTGAGGCCCCACCCATGCTAGCGGGCCACATTGGTCACAAACACACATTGTGACCCTCTGGCTGAGCCGAGTCCTCAAGTAAGGCCACTCAGTGGCTGGATGAAGAGATAGCATATTGGGCTTGCCATGCCCCTAGGCCCCAATTTTTAACCATAGTTCGGGTTGTCCCTTCAGTCTTCCCCACGGCTTGGCTTTGGAATTCCTCTTTTGGTGGGACACCTGAGGTAACAAAACTGAAATGAGTCCTCCCATCCCACAGATTGACGAAAAGCAATTGGGAATCGGGCCAAATCCTCAGAGAGGAAGATTCGTCCATGGCCCATGAGGCCTCCCCGACATTCCACGGCCATCGCTGATACAAAATCCAGAGACAAAAGCCTGAGCAAGCGCCTCAGACTCGCACTTTCTTCATATCCAGAAGAGTTCTTCTCATGGTTTGTAGATCGGGCCTGCCATACCTACGTCCCCAAACCTAAGCTGAGTTTGTGTTTTCAGACTTCTGTCCTCAAAGTCTTGGGCCACACACCCTCCAGGCTGGGCCCTTGGAGCCACACATTAGGACTGTGCCTACCAATCCATGGGAATTCTGCCCATTCCATGGTCCAATATCGTACAAATTAGGAGAAACCTCCAAAGTCCCTGAGGCCATCCCAATAGTGTAGGACGCCCGGAACAAACAAGGGCTGTCTGACACCAGCTGATAATCGACCTCCACTCATACCATAGATGGATGTCCCCAGAGAAGAAGATTGAACCAGACAGGACCCTAGGCCATAATAGGATCCATTGCTTTGGGTTACAGGCATGTGTCCTCAAAAGCAGGATTCCAATACGAGCATAGGGGTTTTCCTGAGGCACCCATCAGAACTCATCTCGTCTCCACAAGGAAACCTGTGCATGGGAGCCATGTCCAAAGCTTAGGAGAGTACTTCAGGGTCCCGTAGCCACCGCCCCATTCCAAGGCCCTCATGGTCAGAAAAACACATTAGGGCCCATCCTCAGGAAAGTCCATTTCAACTCAGCCACCCCGGTTGCTCCGGCAGAGCCATCAGATCTAAACTGTCTTGTTGCTAGGAGACAATTGGAATGCGAGGCGGGCTTCCCAGGCATCCATCCATGAACGGTGCTCTGGAGTCATTCCATATGGGATGTCCTGGAGCTGTCCAACAGGTCTCAATTTTCCCGCAGAAAGAATCCTTGAAGGGGTCATCCCACAACTCACAACGTGGGAAAACCTCAATGGTCCCGAGCTTCCGCTCCCTTCATGAAGCGGCCGTCATACACAGAAACTCCAACCTGAGCCAACGTCTGATCCTCGCCCTGACTTCAGATGCATGAGATTCGTTCAGATCTGCAGGGGGTACCTGCCGTGCCCTCGCCCTGAAACCCAAGTTAGCTTGTCTTCTCAGACTTCCGTCTTCACACTACTGGCCCCGAAGCCCTCAAGTTTGGCAATTCCGGACCCACAATGCAGCACTCTTCCTGCCCTCTAGAAAAAAAATTATTGCCTCATGAGCTGCCCAGGCACCTTAAATGAGGATAAACCTACACAGCACTCGACTTTACCCAAATGATATAGTCTAACCTGGGCACTAATGCACTGTGGAACACAACCTGAGCCCGGACCTCCTGACCAACACCCAGAAAGCTTACCGCACACTGAGCACATAAAACCCGCCATGGCCTTAGGTCATCATCCCTTCCCTACCTCAGTTTTCAGGCTTCAGATCCGAGATCTTATCTCCAATCACTGCCCAGGGGTGAGTGTGACGCAGAAATCAGAACTCCTCCTTACCCATGGCAAGAACCCTTGTGGTTGCCACGTTGTCCAACGTTCAGTGTGGGAGAAACCAGCTTTCACCCTGAGGCCCCGACCATTCTTGAGTGCGACGAGGGCATACACACGCATTGTGACCCTCAGCATGAGTCCTGTCCTCTAGTAAGTCCTCTCAGTGGCTGGACCATTAGATGTCATAATGGGCTTGACATGTCCCTAGGCCCCAATTTTTAACCAGATTTCTGATTGTCCAGTCGCCCCTCCCCAGGGCTCTACTCTGGAATCCCTCATTTGGTGGGACACCTGTGGTTAAAAAAGAAAACAACAACAACAACAACAACAACAACAACAACAAAACGGACTTCTTCCAGCCCACAGAATGACCCCAAACTCTTTGGACGGGGCCAAACCACCAGAGAGTAAGACTCGTCCATTTCCCATGAAGTCACCCAGAAATTCCACGACCATGAGTGACACGATATCCAGAGACAAAAACTTGAGCAGGAGCCTCACACTCGCCCTTCTTTCAAATCCCGAAGAGTTCTCCTCATGGTCTGTAGGTCAGTCCTGCCATACCTATGACTCGAAACATAAGCCGAGTTTGTGTTCTCAGACAACTGTCCAAACAGCCCTGGCCTACACAACCTACAGGCTCAGGCCCCTGGAGCCAAACCTGAGGACTGTACTTGCCCTCTCCAAGGGAATTGTGTGTGCCCATTCCAATGGCCACAACCCTTCTAATAGGATAAACCTCCAAAGTCCCTGATCCATCTCAATAGTGGTGGCTTCCCAGGAAAAAACAGGGGCAATCTGAGCCCAACTGAGCACCTACATGCACTCAGACCCATAGACAGATGTCCCCAGAGGTAAAAAGGAAAGAACAGGCCCCTAGGCCCTAATCAGATCCATTGCTTTTGTTTCCAGTCATCTCTCCTCAGAGGCCTGGATTTCAAAAGCAGCATATAGCTGTTTCTACACTCACCCATCAGAAAACATCTCATCTACACATGGGAAATTTGCACGTTGGAGCTGTGTCAAAGCCTCTGTTTAGGAGAACCCTTTAGGGCCCCAGTGCCACCGCTTCATTCCAAGGTCTCCATAGACACAAAAGCACATTAGGACCCATCCCCAGGTGTGTCCATTTCAACTCAGCGTCCTCGGTTGCTCCCCAGAGATCCAGGAGATCTAACCTGTCTTGTTGCTAGGAGACAATTGGAATGCGAGGTGGGCTACCCAGCCATCCATCCTTAGAACCCTGCTCAGAATCATTGGCCTGGAGCCATACAACAGGTCTCAATTGTCCTGCAGAAGACTCTCTGCAGTTTGGAGCTTCTCACAACTCCCATCGTGGGAAAACCCCGATGGCCTCCAGATGCCCCCCCCATTCATGAAGGGGCCATCAGGGGCAGAAACTCCAACCTGAGCAATCGTCTGAACCTCGCCCTGACTTCAGATGCACGAGATCTCGATTCAGGGCTGTAGATTGTGCCTGCCATGGCCTCATCCAGAAACCTAAGCCTAGCTTGTGTTCTCAGACTTTTGTCGTCAGACTACTGGCCCACAAGCCCTCCAGTTTGGCAATCCAGAACTACAATGCAGCACTCTGCCTGCCCTCCAGAAGAAAAATCATTGTCCTCTGGGGCTACCCAGTAACCCCAAATGAGGATCAAACTGCACCGACCTTGGCTGTACCCCAAATACATAGGCTGACCAGGGCACTAATGTCCTTTCTGACACAGGCTGAGCCTGGACCTCCTGACCCCTCCCAGACAGCTTGCCGCACACTGAGCACATCGAGCCGCCATGGCCTTAGGTCGTCATCTCTTCCCAACCTCGGTTTTCAGGTTTCAGAACCTAGACTTTATCTCCAATCACTGCCCAGGGTTGAAGGTGATGCAGAAATCAGAACTCCTTCCCCATGGCAAGAAACCCTTTGTTGGCATGTTGTCCAACGTTCAGTGTAGTTGAAACCAGTGTGGCCCTTGAGGCCCCGCCCATGCTCGCGGGCCACATTGGTCACAAACACACATTGTGACCCTCTGGCTGAGCCGAGTCCTCAAGTAAGGCCACTCAGTGGCTGGATGAAGAGATAGCATATTGGGCTTGCCATGCCCCTAGGCCCCAATTTTTAACCATAGTTCGGGTTGTCCCTTCAGTCTTCCCCACGGCTTGGCTTTGGAATTCCTCTTTTGGTGGGACACCTGAGGTAACAAAACTGAAATGAGTCCTCCCATCCCACAGATTGACGAAAAGCAATTGGGAATCGGGCCAAATCCTCAGAGAGGAAGATTCGTCCATGGCCCATGAGGCCTCCCCGACTTTCCACGGCCATCGCTGATACAAAATCCAGAGACAAAAGCCTGAGCAAGCGCCTCAGACTCGCACTTTCTTCATATCCAGAAGAGTTCTTCTCATGGTTTGTAGATCGGGCCTGTCATACCTACGTCCCCAAACCTAAGCTGAGTTTGTGTTTTCAGACTTCTGTCCTCAAAGTCTTGGGCCACACACCCTCCAGGCTGGGCCCTTGGAGCCACACATTAGGACTGTGCCTACCAATCCATGGGAATTCTGCCCATTCCATGGTCCAAAATCGTACAAATTAGGAGAAACCTCCAAAGTCCCTGAGGCCATCCCAATAGTGTAGGACGCCCGGAACAAACAAGGGCTGTCTGACACCAGCTGATAATCGACCTCCACTCATACCATAGATGGATGTCCCCAGAGAAGAAGATTGAACCAGACAGGACCCTAGGCCATAATAGGATCCATTGCTTTGGGTTACAGGCATGTGTCCTCAAAAGCCTGATTCCAATACGAGCATAGGGGTTTTCCTGAGGCACCCATGAGAACTCATCTCGTCTCCACAAGGAAACCTGTGCATGGGAGCCATGTCCAAAGCTTAGGAGAGTACTTCAGGGTCCCGTAGCCACCGCCCCATTCCAAGGCCCTCATGGTCAGAAAAACACATTAGGGCCCATCCTCAGGAAAGTCCATTTCAACTCAGCCACACCGGTTGCTCCGGCAGAGCCATCAGATCTAAACTGTCTTGTTGCTAGGAGACAATTGGAATGCGAGGCGGGCTTCCCAGGCATCCATCCACGAACGGTGCTCTGGAGTCATTCCATATGGGATGTCCTGGAGCTGTCCAACAGGTCTCAATTGTCCCGCAGAAGGAATCCTTGAAGGGGGCATCCCACAACTCCCAACGTGGGAAAACCTCAATGGCCCGAGATTCCGCTCCCTTCATGAAGCGGCCGTCTTGCACTGAAACTCCAACCTGAGCCAACGTCTGATCCTCGCCCTGACTTCAGATGCATGAGATATTGGTTCAGATCTGCAGGGGGTACCTGCCGTGCCCTCGCCCTGAAACCCAAGTCTAGCTTGTCTTCTCTGAATTCCGTCCTCACACACCTGGCCCCGAAGCCCTCAAGTTTGGCAATTCCGGACCCACAATGCAGCATTCTTCCTGCCCTCTAGAAAAAAAATTATTGCCTCATGAGCTGCCCAGGCACCTTAAATGAGGATAAACCTACACAGCACTCGACTTTTCCCAAGTATAGTCTAACCTGGGCACTAATGCACTGTGGAACACAACCTGAGCCCGGACCTCCTGACCAACACCCAGAAAGCTGACCGCACACTGAGCACATAAAACCCGCCATGGCCTTAGGTCATCATCCCTTCCCTACCTCAGTTTTCAGGCTTCAGATCCGAGATCTTATCTCCAATCACTGCCCAGAGGTGAGTGTGATGCAGAAATCAGAACTCCTCCTTACCCATGGCAAGAACCCTTGTGGTTGGCACGTTGTCCAACGTTCAGTGTAGGAGAAACCAGCATTCACCCTGAGGCCCCGCCCATTCTTGAGTGCGACGAGGGCATACACACGCATTGTGACCCTCAGCATGAGTCCTGTCCTCTAGTAAGTCCTCTCAGTGGCTGCAGCATTAGATGTCATAATGGGCTTGACATGTCCCTAGGCCCCAATTTTTAACCAGATTTCTGATTGTCCAGTCGCCCCTCCCCAGGGCTCTACTCTGGAATCCCTCATTTGGTGGGACACCTGAGGTTAAAAAAGAAAACAACAACAACAACAACAACAAAACGGACTTCTTCCAGCCCACAGAATGACCCCAAACTCTTTGGACGGGGCCAAACCACCAGAGAGTAAGACTCGTCCATTTCCCATGAAGTCACCCAGAAATTCCACGACCATGAGTGACACGATATCCAGAGACAAAAACTTGAGCAGGAGCCTCACACTCGCCCTTCTTTCAAATCCCGAAGAGTTCTCCTCATGGTCTGTAGGTCAGTCCTGCCATACCTATGACCCGAAAATTAAGCCGAGTTTGTGTTCTCAGACAACTGTCCAAACAGCCCTGGCCTACACAACCTACAGGCTCAGGCCCCTGGAGCCAAACCTGAGGACTGTACTTGCCCTCTCCAAGGAAATTGTGTGTGCCCATTCCAATGGCCACAACCCTTCTAATAGGATAAACCTCCAAAGTCCCTGATCCATCTCAATAGTGGTGGCTTCCCAGGAAAAAACAGGGGCAATCTGAGCCCAACTGAGCACCTACCTGCACTCAGACCCATAGACAGATGTCCCCAGAGGTAAAAAGGAAAGAACAGGCCCCTAGGCCCTAATCAGATCCATTGCTTTTGTTTCCAGTCATCTCTCCTCAGAGGCCTGGATTTCAAAAGCAGCATATAGCTGTTTCTACACTCACCCATCAGAAAACATCTCATCTACACATGGGAAACTTGCACGTTGGAGCTGTGTCAAAGCCTCTGTTTAGGAGAACCCTTTAGGGCCCCAGTGCCACCGCTTCATTCCAAGGTCTCCATAGACACAAAAGCACATTAGGACCCATCCCGAGGTGTGTCCATTTCAACTCAGCGTCCTCAGTTGCTCCCCACAGATCCAGGAGATCTAACCTGTCTTGTTGCTAGGAGACAATTGGAATGCGAGGTGGGCTACCCAGCCATCCATCCTTAGAACCCTGCTCAGAATCATTGGCCTGGAGCCATACAACAGGTCTCAATTGTCCTGCAGAAGACTCTCTGCAGTTTGGAGCTTCTCACAACTCCCATCGTGGGAAAACCCCGATGGCCTCCAGATGCCCCCCCCATTCATGAAGGGGCCATCAGGGGCAGAAACTCCAACCTGAGCAATCGTCTGAACCTCGCCCTGACTTCAGATGCACGAGATCTCGATTCAGGGCTGTAGATTGTGCCTGCCATGGCCTCACCCAGAAACCTAAGCCTAGCTTGTGTTCTCAGACTTTTGTCGTCAGAGTACTGGCCCACAAGCCCTCCAGTTTGGCAATCCAGAACTACAATGCAGCACTCTGCCTGCCCTCCAGAAGAAAAAACATTGTCCTCTGGGGCTACCCAGTAACCCCAAATGAGGATCAACCTGCACCAAACTTGGCTGTACCCCAAATACATAGGCTGACCAGGGCACTAATGTCCTTTCTGACACAGGCTGAGCCTGGACCTCCTGACCCCTCCCAGACAGCTTGCCGCACACTGAGCACATCGAGCCGCCATGGCCTTAGGTCGTCATCTCTTCCCAACCTCGGTTTTCAGGTTTCAGAACGTAGACCTTATCTCCAATCACTGCCCAGGGTTGAAGGTGATGCAGAAATCAGAACTCCTTCCCCATGGCAAGAAACCTTGTGGTTGGCATGTTGTCCAACGTTCAGTGTAGTTGAAACCAGTGTGGCCCTTGAGGCCCCGCCCATGCTCACGGGCCACATTGGTCACAAACACACATTGTGACCCTCTGGCTGAGCCGAGTCCTCAAGTAAGGCCACTCAGTGGCTGGATGAAGAGATAGCATATTGGGCTTGCCATGCCCCTAGGCCCCAATTTTTAACCATAGTTCGGGTTGTCCCTTCAGTCTTCCCCACGGCTTGGCTTTGGAATTCCTCTTTTGGTGGGACACCTGAGGTAACAAAACTGAAATGAGTCCTCCCTTCCCACAGATTGACGAAAAGCAATTGGGAATCGGGCCAAATCCTCAAAGAGGAAGATTCGTCCATGGCCCATGAGGCCTCCCCGACTTTCCACGGCCATCCCTGATACAAAATCCAGAGACAAAAGCCTGAGCAAGCGCCTCAGACTCGCACTTTCTTCATATCCAGAAGAGTTCTTCTCATGGTTTGTAGATCGGGCCTGCCATACCTACGTCCCCAAACCTAAGCTGAGTTTGTGTTTTCAGACTTCTGTCCTCAAAGTCTTGGGCCACACACCCTCCAGGCTGGGCCCTTGGAGCCACACATTAGGACTGTGCCTACCAAGCCATGGGAATTCTGCCCATTCCATGGTCCAATATCGTACAAATTAGGAGAAACCTCCAAAGTCCCTGAGGCCATCCCAATAGTGTAGGACGCCCGGAACAAACAAGGGCTGTCTGACACCAGCTGATAATCGACCTCCACTCATACCATAGATGGATGTCCCCAGAGAAGAAGATTGAACCAGACAGGACCCTAGGCCATAATAGGATCCATTGCTTTGGGTTACAGGCATGTGTCCTCAAAAGCCTGATTCCAATACGAGCATAGGGGTTTTCCTGAGGCACCCATCAGAACTCATCTCGTCTCCACAAGGAAACCTGTGCATGGGAGCCATGTCCAAAGCTTAGGAGAGTACTTCAGGGTCCCGTAGCCACCGCCCCATTCCAAGGCCCTCATGGTCAGAAAAACACATTAGGGCCCATCCTCAGGAAAGTCCATTTCAACTCAGCCACCCCGGTTGCTCTGGCAGAGCCATCAGATCTAAACTGTCTTGTTGCTAGGAGACAATTGGAATGCGAGGCGGGCTTCCCAGGCATCCATCCATGAACGGTGCTCTGGAGTCATTCCATATGGGATGTCCTGGAGCTGTCCAACAGGTCTCAATTGTCCCGCAGAAGGAATCCTTGAAGGGGTCATCCCACAACTCCCAACGTGGGAAAACCTCAATGGCCCCGAGATTCCGCTCCCTTCATGAAGCGGCCGTCATACACAGAAACTCCAACCTGAGCCAACGTCTGATCCTCGCCCTGACTTCAGATGCATGAGATTGGTTCAGATCTGCAGGGGGTACCTGCCGTGCCCTCGCCCTGAAACCCAAGTTAGCTTGTCTTCTCAGACTTCCGTCTTCACACTACTGGCCCCGAAGCCCTCAAGTTTGGCAATTCCGGACCACAATGCAGCACTCTTCCTGCCCTCTAGAAAAAAAATTATTGCCTCATGAGCTGCCCAGGCACCTTAAATGAGGATAAACCTACACAGCACTCGACTTTACCCAAATGATATAGTCTAACCTGGGAACTAATGCACTGTGGAACACAACCTGAGCCCGGACCTCCTGACCAACACCCAGAAAGATTACCGCACACTGAGCACATAAAACCCGCCATGGCCTTAGGTCATCATCCCTTCCCTACCTCAGTTTTCAGGCTTCAGATCCCAGATCTTATCTCCAATCACTGCCCACGGGTGAGTGTGACGCAGAAATCAGAACTCCTCCTTACCCATGGCAAGAACCCTTGTGGTTGGCACGTTGTCCAACGTTCAGTGTGGGAGAAACCAGCTTTCACCCTGAGGCCCCGACCATTCTTGAGTGCGACGAGGGCATACACACGCATTGTGACCCTCAGCATGAGTCCTGTCCTCTAGTAAGTCCTCTCAGTGGCTGGACCATTAGATGTCATAATGGGCTTGACATGTCCCTAGGCCCCAATTTTTAACCAGATTTCTGATTGTCCAGTCGCCCCTCCCCAGGGCTCTACTCTGGAATCCCTCATTTGGTGGGACACCTGTGGTTAAAAAAGAAAACAACAACAACAACAACAACAACAACAACAAAACGGACTTCTTCCAGCCCACAGAATGACCCCAAACTCTTTGGACGGGGCCAAACCACCAGAGAGTAAGACTCGTCCATTTCCCATGAAGTCACCCAGAAATTCCACGACCATGAGTGACACGATATCCAGAGACAAAAACTTGAGCAGGAGCCTCACACTCGCCCTTCTTTCAAATCCCGAAGAGTTCTCCTCATGGTCTGTAGGTCAGTCCTGCCATACCTATGACCCGAAACATAAGCCGAGTTTGTGTTCTCAGACAACTGTCCAAACAGCCCTGGCCTACACAACCTACAGGCTCAGGCCCCTGGAGCCAAACCTGAGGACTGTACTTGCCCTCTCCAAGGGAATTGTGTGTGCCCATTCCAATGGCCACAACCCTTCTAATAGGATAAACCTCCAAAGTCCCTGATCCATCTCAATAGTGGTGGCTTCCCAGGAAAAAACAGGGGCAATCTGAGCCCAAATGAGCACCTACCTGCACTCAGACCCATAGACAGATGTCCCCAGAGGTAAAAAGGAAAGAACAGGCCCCTAGGCCCTAATCAGATCCATTGCTTTTGTTTCCAGTCATCTCTCCTCAGAGGCCTGGATTTCAAAAGCAGCATATAGCTGTTTCTACACTCACCCATCAGAAAACATCTCATCTACACATGGGAAACTTGCACGTTGGAGCTGTGTCAAAGCCTCTGTTTAGGAGAACCCTTTAGGGCCCCAGTGCCACCGCTTCATTCCAAGGTCTCCATAGACACAAAAGCACATTAGGACCCATCCCCAGGTGTGTCCATTTCAACTCAGCGTCCTCGGTTGCTCCCCACAGATCCAGGAGATCTAACCTGTCTTGTTGCTAGGAGACAATTGGAATGCGAGGTGGGCTACCCAGCCATCCATCCTTAGAACCCTGCTCAGAATCATTGGCCTGGAGCCATACAACAGGTCTCAATTGTCCTGCAGAAGACTCTCTGCAGTTTGGAGCTTCTCACAACTCCCATCGTGGGAAAACCCCGATGGCCTCCAGATGCCCCCCCCATTCATGAAGGGGCCATCAGGGGCAGAAACTCCAACCTGAGCAATCGTCTGAACCTCGCCCTGACTTCAGATGCACGAGATCTCGATTCAGGGCTGTAGATTGTGCCTGCCATGGCCTCACCCAGAAACCTAAGCCTAGCTTGTGTTCTCAGACTTTTGTCGTCAGAGTACTGGCCCACAAGCCCTCCAGTTTGGCAATCCAGAACTACAATGCAGCACTCTGCCTGCCCTCCAGAAGAAAAAACATTGTCCTCAGGGGCTACCCAGTAACCCCAAATGAGGATCAAACTGCACCGACCTTGGCTGTACCCCAAATACATAGGCTGACCAGGGCACTAATGTCCTTTCTGACACAGGCTGAGCCTGGACCTCCTGACCCCTCCCAGACAGCTTGCCGCACACTGAGCACATCGAGCCGCCATGGCCTTAGGTCGTCATCTCTTCCCAACCTCGGTTTTCAGGTTTCAGAACCTAGACTTTATCTCCAATCACTGCCCAGGGTTGAAGGTGATGCAGAAATCAGAACTCCTTCCCCATGGCAAGAAACCCTTTGTTGGCATGTTGTCCAACGTTCAGTGTAGTTGAAACCAGTGTGGCCCTTGAGGCCCCGCCCATGCTCGCGGGCCACATTGGTCACAAACACACATTGTGACCCTCTGGCTGAGCCGAGTCCTCAAGTAAGGCCACTCAGTGGCTGGATGAAGAGATAGCATATTGGGCTTGCCATGCCCCTAGGCCCCAATTTTTAACCATAGTTCGGGTTGTCCCTTCAGTCTTCCCCACGGCTTGGCTTTGGAATTCCTCTTTTGGTGGGACACCTGAGGTAACAAAACTGAAATGAGTCCTCCCATCCGACAGATTGACGAAAAGCAATTGGGAATCGGGCCAAATCCTCAGAGAGGAAGATTCGTCCATGGCCCATGAGGCCTCCCCGACTTTCCACGGCCATCGCTATACAAAATCCAGAGACAAAAGCCTGAGCAAGCGCCTCAGACTCGCACTTTCTTCATATCCAGAAGAGTTCTTCTCATGGTTTGTAGATCGGGCCTGTCATACCTACGTCCCCAAACCTAAGCTGAGTTTGTGTTTTCAGACTTCTGTCCTCAAAGTCTTGGGCCACACACCCTCCAGGCTGGGCCCTTGGAGCCACACATTAGGACTGTGCCTACCAATCCATGGGAATTCTGCCCATTCCATGGTCCAAAATCGTACAAATTAGGAGAAACCTCCAAAGTCCCTGAGGCCATCCCAATAGTGTAGGACGCCCGGAACAAACAAGGGCTGTCTGACACCAGCTGATAATCGACCTCCACTCATACCATAGATGGATGTCCCCAGAGAAGAAGATTGAACCAGACAGGACCCTAGGCCATAATAGGATCCATTGCTTTGGGTTACAGGCATGTGTCCTCAAAAGCCTGATTCCAATACGAGCATAGGGGTTTTCCTGAGGCACCCATGAGAACTCATCTCGTCTCCACAAGGAAACCTGTGCATGGGAGCCATGTCCAAAGCTTAGGAGAGTACTTCAGGGTCCCGTAGCCACCGCCCCATTCCAAGGCCCTCATGGTCAGAAAAACACATTAGGGCCCATCCTCAGGAAAGTCCATTTCAACTCAGCCACACCGGTTGCTCCGGCAGAGCCATCAGATCTAAACTGTCTTGTTGCTAGGAGACAATTGGAATGCGAGGCGGGCTTCCCAGGCATCCATCCACGAACGGTGCTCTGGAGTCATTCCATATGGGATGTCCTGGAGCTGTCCAACAGGTCTCAATTGTCCCGCAGAAGGAATCCTTGAAGGGGGCATCCCACAACTCCCAACGTGGGAAAACCTCAATGGCCCGAGATTCCGCTCCCTTCATGAAGCGGCTGTCTTGCACTGAAACTCCAACCTGAGCCAACGTCTGATCCTCGCCCTGACTTCAGATGCATGAGATATTGGTTCAGATCTGCAGGGGGTACCTGCCGTGCCCTCGCCCTGAAACCCAAGTCTAGCTTGTCTTCTCTGACTTCCGTCCTCACACTCCTGGCCCCGAAGCCCTCAAGTTTGGCAATTCCGGACCCACAATGCAGCATTCTTCCTGCCCTCTAGAAAAAAAATTATTGCCTCATGAGCTGCCCAGGCACCTTAAATGAGGATAAACCTACACAGCACTCGACTTTTCCCAAGTATAGTCTAACCTGGGCACTAATGCACTGTGGAACACAACCTGAGCCCGGACCTCCTGACCAACACCCAGAAAGCTGACCGCACACTGAGCACATAAAACCCGCCATGGCCTTAGGTCATCATCCCTTCCCTACCTCAGTTTTCAGGCTTCAGATCCGAGATCTTATCTCCAATCACTGCCCAGGGGTGAGTGTGATGCAGAAATCAGAACTCCTCCTTACCCATGGCAAGAACCCTTGTGGTTGGCACGTTGTCCAACGTTCAGTGTAGGAGAAACCAGCATTCACCCTGAGGCCCCGCCCATTCTTGAGTGCGACGAGGGCATACACACGCATTGTGACCCTCAGCATGAGTCCTGTCCTCTAGTAAGTCCTCTCAGTGGCTGGACCATTAGATGTCATAATGGGCTTGACATGTCCCTAGGCCCCAATTTTTAACCAGATTTCTGATTGTCCAGTCGCCCCTCCCCAGGGCTCTACTCTGGAATCCCTCATTTGGTGGGACACCTGAGGTTAAAAAAGAAAACAACAACAACAACAACAACAAAACGGACTTCTTCCAGCCCACAGAATGACCCCAAACTCTTTGGACGGGGCCAAACCACCAGAGAGTAAGACTCGTCCATTTCCCATGAAGTCACCCAGAAATTCCACGACCATGAGTGACACGATATCCAGAGACAAAAACTTGAGCAGGAGCCTCACACTCGCCCTTCTTTCAAATCCCGAAGAGTTCTCCTCATGGTCTGTAGGTCAGTCCTGCCATACCTATCGACCCGAAACATAAGCCGAGTTTGTGTTCTCAGACAACTGTCCAAACAGCCCTGGCCTACACAACCTACAGGCTCAGGCCCCTGGAGCCAAACCTGAGGACTGTACTTGCCCTCTCCAAGGGAATTGTGTGTGCCCATTCCAATGGCCACAACCCTTCTAATAGGATAAACCTCCAAAGTCCCTGATCCATCTCAATAGTGGTGGCTTCCCAGGAAAAAACAGGGGCAATCTGAGCCCAACTGAGCACCTACCTGCACTCAGACCCATAGACAGATGTCCCCAGAGGTAAAAAGGAAAGAACAGGCCCCTAGGCCCTAATCAGATCCATTGCTTTTGTTTCCAGTCATCTCTCCTCAGAGGCCTGGATTTCAAAAGCAGCATATAGCTGTTTCTACACTCACCCATCAGAAAACATCTCATCTACACATGGGAAACTTGCACGTTGGAGCTGTGTCAAAGCCTCTGTTTAGGAGAACCCTTTAGGGCCCCAGTGCCACCGCTTCATTCCAAGGTCTCCATAGACACAAAAGCACATTAGGACCCATCCCCAGGTGTGTCCATTTCAACTCAGCGTCCTCAGTTGCTCCCCACAGATCCAGGAGATCTAACCTGTCTAGTTGCTAGGAGACAATTGGAATGCGAGGTGGGCTACCCAGCCATCCATCCTTAGAACCCTGCTCAGAATCATTGGCCTGGAGCCATACAACAGGTCTCAATTGTCCTGCAGAAGACTCTCTGCAGTTTGGAGCTTCTCACAACTCCCATCGTGGGAAAACCCCGATGGCCTCCAGATGCCCGCCCCATTCATGAAGGGGCCATCAGGGGCAGAAACTCCAACCTGAGCAATCGTCTGAACCTCGCCCTGACTTCAGATGCACGAGATCTCGATTCAGGGCTGTAGATTGTGCCTGCCATGGCCTCACCCAGAAACCTAAGCCTAGCTTGTGTTCTCAGACTTTTGTCGTCAGACTACTGGCCCACAAGCCCTCCAGTTTGGCAATCCAGAACTACAATGCAGCACTCTGCCTGCCCTCCAGAAGAAAAAACATTGTCCTCTGGGGCTACCCAGTAACCCCAAATGAGGATCAACCTGCACCGAACTTGGCTGTACCCCAAATACATAGGCTGACCAGGGCACTAATGTCCTTTCTGACACAGGCTGAGCCTGGACCTCCTGACCCCTCCCAGACAGCTTGCCGCACACTGAGCACATCGAGCCGCCATGGCCTTAGGTCGTCATCTCTTCCCAACCTCGGTTTTCAGGTTTCAGAACGTAGACCTTATCTCCAATCACTGCCCAGGGTTGAAGGTGATGCAGAAATCAGAACTCCTTCCCCATGGCAAGAAACCCTTTGTTGGCATGTTGTCCAACGTTCAGTGTAGTTGAAACCAGTGTGGCCCTTGAGGCCCCGCCCATGCTCGCGGGCCACATTGGTCACAAACACACATTGTGACCCTCTGGCTGAGCCGAATCCTCAAGTAAGGCCACTCAGTGGCTGGATGAAGAGATAGCATATTGGGCTGGCCATGCCCCTAGGCCCCAATTTTTAACCATAGTTCGGGTTGTCCCTTCAGTCTTCCCCACGGCTTGGCTTTGGAATTCCTCTTTTGGTGGGACACCTGAGGTAACAAAACTGAAATGAGTCCTCCCATCCCACAGATTGACGAAAAGCAATTGGGAATCGGGCCAAATCCTCAGAGAGGAAGATTCGTCCATGGCCCATGAGGCCTCCCCGACATTCCACGGCCATCGCTGATACAAAATCCAGAGACAAAAGCCTGAGCAAGCGCCTCAGACTCGCACTTTCTTCATATCCAGAAGAGTTCTTCTCATGGTTTGTAGATCGGGCCTGCCATACCTACGTCCCCAAACCTAAGCTGAGTTTGTGTTTTAAGACTTCTGTCCTCAAAGTCTTGGGCCACACACCCTCCAGGCTGGGCCCTTGGAGCCACACATTAGGACTGTGCCTAACAATCCATGGGAATTCTGCCCATTCAATGGTCCAATATCGTACAAATTAGGAGAAACCTCCAAAGTCCCTGAGGCCATCCCAATAGTGTAGGACGCCCGGAACAAACAAGGGCTGTCTGACACCAGCTGATAATCGACCTCCACTCATACCATAGATGGATGTCCCCAGAGAAGAAGATTGAACCAGACAGGACCCTAGGCCATAATAGGATCCATTGCTTTGGGTTACAGGCATGTGTCCTCAAAAGCCTGATTCCAATACGAGCATAGGGGTTTTCCTGAGGCACCCATCAGAACTCATCTCGTCTCCACAAGGAAACCTGTGCATGGGAGCCATGTCCAAAGCTTAGGAGAGTACTTCAGGGTCCCGTAGCCACCGCCCCATTCCAAGGCCCTCATGGTCAGAAAAACACATTAGGGCCCATCCTCAGGAAAGTCCATTTCAACTCAGCCACCCCGGTTGCTCCGGCAGAGCCATCAGATCTAAACTGTCTTGTTGCTAGGAGACAATTGGAATGCGAGGCGGGCTTCCCAGGCATCCATCCATGAATGGTGCTCTGGAGTCATTCCATATGGGATGTCCTGGAGCTGTCCAACAGGTCTCAATTGTCCCGCAGAAGGAATCCTTGAAGGGGTCATCCCACAACTCCCAACGTGGGAAAACCTCAATGGCCCCGACGTTCCGCTCCCTTCATGAAGCGGCCGTCATACACAGAAACTCCAACCTGAGCCAACGTCTGATCCTCGCCCTGACTTCAGATGCATGAGATTGGTTCAGATCTGCAGGGGGTACCTGCCGTGCCCTCGCCCTGAAACCCAAGTTAGCTTGTCTTCTCAGACTTCCGTCTTCACACTACTGGCCCCGAAGCCCTCAAGTTTGGCAATTCCGGACCCACAATGCAGCACTCTTCCTGTCCTCTAGAAAAAAAATTATTGCCTCATGAGCTGCCCAGGCACCTTAAATGAGGATAAACCTACACAGCACTCGACTTTACCCAAATGATATAGTCTAACCTGGGCACTAATGCACTGTGGAACACAACCTGAGCCCGGACCTCCTGACCAACACCCAGAAAGCTTACCGCACACTGAGCACATAAAACCCGCCATGGCCTTAGGTCATCATCCCTTCCCTACCTCAGTTTTCAGGCTTCAGATCCGAGATCTTATCTCCAATCACTGCCCAGCGGTGAGTGTGACGCAGAAATCAGAACTCCTCCTTACCCATGGCAAGAACCCTTGTGGTTGGCACGTTGTCCAACGTTCAGTGTGGGAGAAACCAGCTTTCACCCTGAGGCCCCGCCCATTCTTGAGTGCGACGAGGGCATACACACGCATTGTGACCCTCAGCATGAGTCCTGTCCTCTAGTAAGTCCTCTCAGTGGCTGGACCACTAGATGTCATAATGGGCTTGACATGTCCCTAGGCCCCAATTTTTAACCAGATTTCTGATTGTCCAGTCGCCCCTCCCCAGGGCTCTACTCTGGAATCCCTCATTTGGTGGGACACCTGTGGTTAAAAAAGAAAACAACAACAACAACAACAACAACAACAACAAAACGGACTTCTTCCAGCCCACAGAATGACCCCAAACTCTTTGGACGGGGCCAAACCACCAGAGAGTAAGACTCGTCCATTTCCCATGAAGTCACCCAGAAATTCCACGACCATGAGTGACACGATATCCAGAGACAAAAACTTGAGCAGGAGCCTCACACTCGCCCTTCTTTCAAATCCCGAAGAGTTCTCCTCATGGTCTGTAGGTCAATCCTGCCATACCTATGACTCGAAACATAAGCCGAGTTTGTGTTCTCAGACAACTGTCCAAACAGCCCTGGCCTACACAACCTACAGGCTCAGGCCCCTGGAGCCAAACCTGAGGACTGTACTTGCCCTCTCCAAGGGAATTGTGTGTGCCCATTCCAATGGCCACAACCCTTCTAATAGGATAAACCTCCAAAGTCCCTGATCCATCTCAATAGTGGTGGCTTCCCAGGAAAAAACAGGGGCAATCTGAGCCCAACTGAGCACCTACCTGCACTCAGACCCATAGACAGATGTCCCCAGAGGTAAAAAGGAAAGAACAGGCCCCTAGGCCCTAATCAGATCCATTGCTTTTGTTTCCAGTCATCTCTCCTCAGAGGCCTGGATTTCAAAAGCAGCATATAGCTGTTTCTACACTCACCCATCAGAAAACATCTCATCTACACATGGGAAACTTGCACGTTGGAGCTGTGTCAAAGCCTCTGTTTAGGAGAACCCTTTAGGGCCCCAGTGCCACCGCTTCATTCCAAGGTCTCCATAGACACAAAAGCACATTAGGACCCATCCCCAGGTGTGTCCATTTCAACTCAGCGTCCTCGGTTGCTCCCCACAGATCCAGGAGATCTAACCTGTCTTGTTGCTAGGAGACAATTGGAATGCGAGGTGGGCTACCCAGCCATCCATCCTTAGAACCCTGCTCAGAATCATTGGCCTGGAGCCATACAACAGGTCTCAATTGTCCTGCAGAAGACTCTCTGCAGTTTGGAGCTTCTCACAACTCCCATCGTGGGAAAACCCCGATGGCCTCCAGATGCCCCCCCCATTCATGAAGGGGCCATCAGGGGCAGAAACTCCAACCTGAGCAATCGTCTGTACCTCGCCCTGACTTCAGATGCACGAGATCTCGATTCAGGGCTGTAGATTGTGCCTGCCATGGCCTCACCCAGAAACCTAAGCCTAGCTTGTGTTCTCAGACTTTTGTCGTCAGAGTACTGGCCCACAAGCCCTCCAGTTTGGCAATCCAGAACTACAATGCAGCACTCTGCCTGCCCTCCAGAAGAAAAAACATTGTCCTCTGGGGCTACCCAGTAACCCCAAATGAGGATCAACCTGCACCGAACTTGGCTGTACCCCAAATACATAGGCTGACCAGGGCACTAATGTCCTTTCTGACACAGGCTGAGCCTGGACCTCCTGACCCCTCCCAGACAGCTTGCCGCACACTGAGCACATCGAGCCGCCATGGCCTTAGGTCGTCATCTCTTCCCAACCTCGGTTTTCAGGTTTCAGAACGTAGACTTTATCTCCAATCACTGCCCAGGGTTGAAGGTGATGCAGAAATCAGAACTCCTTCCCCATGGCAAGAAACCCTTTGTTGGCATGTTGTCCAACGTTCAGTGTAGTTGAAACCAGTGTGGCCCTTGAGGCCCCGCCCATGCTCGCGGGCCACATTGGTCACAAACACACATTGTGACCCTCTGGCTGAGCCGAGTCCTCAAGTAAGGCCACTCAGTGGCTGGATGAAGAGATAGCATATTGGGCTTGCCATGCCCCTAGGCCCCAATTTTTAACCATAGTTCGGGTTGTCCCTTCAGGCTTCCCCACGGCTTGGCTTTGGAATTCCTCTTTTGGTGGGACACCTGAGGTAACAAAACTGAAATGAGTCCTCCCATCCCACAGATTGACGAAAAGCAATTGGGAATCGGGCCAAATCCTCAGAGAGGAAGATTCGTCCATGGCCCATGAGGCCTCCCCGACATTCCACGGCCATCGCTGATACAAAATCCAGAGACAAAAGCCTGATCAAGCGCCTCAGACTCGCACTTTCTTCATATCCAGAAGAGTTCTTCTCATGGTTTGTAGATCGGGCCTGCCATACCTACGTCCCCAACCTAAGCTGTGTTTGTGTTTTCAGACTTCTGTCCTCAAAGTCTTGGGCCACACACCCTCCAGGCTGGGCCCTTGGAGCCACACATTAGGACTGTGCCTACCAATCCATGGGAATTCTGCCCATTCCATGGTCCAATATCGTACAAATTAGGAGAAACCTCCAAAGTCCCTGAGGCCATCCCAATAGTGTAGGAAGCCCGGAACAAACAAGGGCTGTCTGACACCAGCTGATAATCGACCTCCACTCATACCATAGATGGATGTCCCCAGAGAAGAAGATTGAACCAGACAGGACCCTAGGCCATAATAGGATCCATTGCTTTGGGTTACAGGCATGTGTCCTCAAAAGCCTGATTCCAATACGAGCATAGGGGTTTTCCTGAGGCACCCATCAGAACTCATCTCGTCTCCACAAGGAAACCTGTGCATGGGAGCCATGTCCAAAGCTTAGGAGAGTACTTCAGGGTCCCGTAGCCACCGCCCCATTCCAAGGCCCTCATGGTCAGAAAAACACATTAGGGCCCATCCTCAGGAAAGTCCATTTCAACTCAGCCACCCCGGTTGCTCCGGCAGAGCCATCAGATCTAAACTGTCTTGTTGCTAGGAGACAATTGGAATGCGAGGCGGGCTTCCCAGGCATCCATCCATGAACGGTGCTCTGGAGTCATTCCATATGGGATGTCCTGGAGCTGTCCAACAGGTCTCAATTGTCCCGCAGAAGGAATCCTTGAAGGGGGCATCCAACAACTCCCAACGTGGGAAAACCTCAATGGCCCCGACGTTCCGCTCCCTTCATGAAGCGGCCGTCATACACAGAAACTCCAACCTGAGCCAACGTCTGATCCTCGCCCTGACTTCAGATGCATGAGTATTGGTTCAGATCTGCAGGGGGTACCTGCCGTGCCCTCGCCCTGAAACCCAAGTTAGCTTCTCTTCTCAGACTTCCGTCCTCACACTACTGGCCCCGAAGCCCTCAAGTTTGGCAATTCCGGACCCACAATGCAGCACTCTTCCTGCCCTCTAGAAAAAAAATTATTGCCTCATGAGCTGCCCAGGCACCTTAAATGAGGATAAACCTACACAGCACTCGACTTTACCCAAATGATATAGTCTAACCTGGGCACTAATGCACTGTGGAACACAACCTGAGCCCGGACCTCCTGACCAACACCCAGAAAGCTTACCGCACACTGAGCACATAAAACCCGCCATGGCCTTAGGTCATCATCCCTTCCCTACCTCAGTTTTCAGGCTTCAGATCCGAGATCTTATCTCCAATCACTGCCCAGGGGTGAGTGTGACGCAGAAATCAGAACTCCTCCTTACCCATGGCAAGAACCCTTGTGGTTGGCACGTTGTCCAACGTTCAGTGTGGGAGAAACCAGCTTTCACCCTGAGGCCCCGCCCATTCTTGAGTGCGACGAGGGCATACACACGCATTGTGACCCTCAGCATGAGTCCTGTCCTCTAGTAAGTCCTCTCAGTGGCTGGACCACTAGATGTCATAATGGGCTTGACATGTCCCTAGGCCCCAATTTTTAACCAGATTTCTGATTGTCCAGTCGCCCCTCCCCAGGGCTCTACTCTGGAATCCCTCATTTGGTGGGACACCTGTGGTTACAAAAGAAAACAACAACAACAACAACAACAACAACAACAACAACAACAAAACGGACTTCTTCCAGCCCACAGAATGACCCCAAACTCTTTGGACGGGGCCAAACCACCAGAGAGTAAGACTCGTCCATTTCCCATGAAGTCACCCAGAAATTCCACGACCATGAGTGACACGATATCCAGAGACAAAAACTTGAGCAGGAGCCTCACACTCGCCCTTCTTTCAAATCCCGAAGAGTTCTCCTCATGGTCTGTAGGTCAGTCCTGCCATACCTATGACCCGAAACATAAGCCGAGTTTGTGTTCTCAGACAACTGTCCAAACAGCCCTGGCCTACACAACCTACAGGCTCAGGCCCCTGGAGCCAAACCTGAGGACTGTACTTGCCCTCTCCAAGGGAATTGTGTGTGCCCATTCCAATGGCCACAACCCTTCTAATAGGATAAACCTCCAAAGTCCCTGATCCATCTCAATAGTGGTGGCTTCCCAGGAAAAAACAGGGGCAATCTGAGCCCAACTGAGCACCTACCTGCCCTCAGACCCATAGACAGATGTCCCCAGAGGTAAAAAGGAAAGAACAGGCCCCTAGGCCCTAATCAGATCCATTGCTTTTGTTTCCAGTCATCTCTCCTCAGAGGCCTGGATTTCAAAAGCAGCATATAGCTGTTTCTACACTCACCCATCAGAAAACATCTCATCTACACATGGGAAACTTGCACGTTGGAGCTGTGTCAAAGCCTCTGTTTAGGAGAACCCTTTAGGGCCCCAGTGCCACCGCTTCATTCCAAGGTCTCCATAGACACAAAAGCACATTAGGACCCATCCCCAGGTGTGTCCATTTCAACTCAGCGTCCTCGGTTGCTCCCCACAGATCCAGGAGATCTAACCTGTCTTGTTGCTAGGAGACAATTGGAATGCGAGGTGGGCTACCCAGCCATCCATCCTTAGAACCCTGCTCAGAATCATTGGCCTGGAGCCATACAACAGGTCTCAATTGTCCTGCAGAAGACTCTCTGCAGTTTGGAGCTTCTCACAACTCCCATCGTGGGAAAACCCCGATGGCCTCCAGATGCCCCCCCCATTCATGAAGGGGCCATCAGGGGCAGAAACTCCAACCTGAGCAATCGTCTGAACCTCGCCCTGACTTCAGATGCACGAGATCTCGATTCAGGGCTGTAGATTGTGCCTGCCATGGCCTCACCCAGAAACCTAAGCCTAGCTTGTGTTCTCAGACTTTTGTCGTCAGAGTACTGGCCCACAAGCCCTCCAGTTTGGCAATCCAGAACTACAATGCAGCACTCTGCCTGCCCTCCAGAAGAAAAAACATTGTCCTCTGGGGCTACCCAGTAACCCCAAATGAGGATCAACCTGCACCGAACTTGGCTGTACCCCAAATACATAGGCTGACCAGGGCACTAATGTCCTTTCTGACACAGGCTGAGCCTGGACCTCCTGACCCCTCCCAGACAGCTTGCCGCACACTGAGCACATCGAGCCGCCATGGCCTTAGGTCGTCATCTCTTCCCAACCTCGGTTTTCAGGTTTCAGAACGTAGACTTTATCTCCAATCACTGCCCAGGGTTGAAGGTGATGCAGAAATCAGAACTCCTTCCCCATGGCAAGAAACCCTTTGTTGGCATGTTGTCCAACGTTCAGTGTAGTTGAAACCAGTGTGGCCCTTGAGGCCCCGCCCATGCTCGCGGGCCACATTGGTCACAAACACACATTGTGACCCTCTGGCTGAGCCGAGTCCTCAAGTAAGGCCACTCAGTGGCTGGATGAAGAGATAGCATATTGGGCTGGCCATGCCCCTAGGCCCCAATTTTTAACCATAGTTCGGGTTGTCCCTTCAGTCTTCCCCACGGCTTGGCTTTGGAATTCCTCTTTTGGTGGGACACCTGAGGTAACAAAACTGAAATGAGTCCTCCCATCCCACAGATTGACGAAAAGCAATTGGGAATCGGGCCAAATCCTCAGAGAGGAAGATTCGTCCATGGCCCATGAGGCCTCCCCGACATTCCACGGCCATCGCTGATACAAAATCCAGAGACAAAAGCCTGAGCAAGCGCCTCAGACTCGCACTTTCTTCATATCCAGAAGAGTTCTTCTCATGGTTTGTAGATCGGGCCTGCCATACCTACGTCCCCAACCTAAGCTGAGTTTGTGTTTTCAGACTTCTGTCCTCAAAGTCTTGGGCCACACACCCTCCAGGCTGGGCCCTTGGAGCCACACATTAGGACTGTGCCTACCAATCCATGGGAATTCTGCCCATTCCATGGTCCAATATCGTACAAATTAGGAGAAACCTCCAAAGTCCCTGAGGCCATCCCAATAGTGTAGGACGCCCGGAACAAACAAGGGCTGTCTGACACCAGCTGATAATCGACCTCCACTCATACCATAGATGGATGTCCCCAGAGAAGAAGATTGAACCAGACAGGACCCTAGGCCTTAATAGGATCCATTGCTTTGGGTTACAGGCATGTGTCCTCAAAAGCCTGATTCCAATACGAGCATTGGGGTTTTCCTGAGGCACCCATCAGAACTCATCTCGTCTCCACAAGGAAACCTGTGCATGGGAGCCATGTCCAAAGCTTAGGAGAGTACTTCAGGGTCCCGTAGCCACCGCCCCATTCCAAGGCCCTCATGGTCAGAAAAACACATTAGGGCCCATCCTCAGGAAAGTCCATTTCAACTCAGCCACCCCGGTTGCTCCGGCAGAGCCATCAGATCTAAACTGTCTTGTTGCTAGGAGACAATTGGAATGCGAGGCGGGCTTCCCAGGCATCCATCCATGAACGGTGCTCTAGAGTCATTCCATATGGGATGTCCTGGAGCTGTCCAACAGGTCTCAATTGTCCCGCAGAAGGAATCCTTAAAGGGGGCATCCAACAACTCCCAACGTGGGAAAACCTCAATGGCCCCGACGTTCCGCTCCCTTCATGAAGCGGCCGTCATACACAGAAACTCCAACCTGAGCCAACGTCTGATCCTCGCCCTGACTTCAGATGCATGAGATTGGTTCAGATCTGCAGGGGGTACCTGCCGTGCCCTCGCCCTGAAACCCAAGTTAGCTTCTCTTCTCAGACTTCCGTCCTCACACTACTGGCCCCGAAGCCCTCAAGTTTGGCAATTCCGGACCCACAATGCAGCACTCTTCCTGCCCTCTAGAAAAAAAATTATTGCCTCATGAGCTGCCCAGGCACCTTAAATGAGGATAAACCTACACAGCACTCGACTTTACCCAAATGATATAGTCTAACCTGGGCACTAATGCACTGTGGAACACAACCTGAGCCCGGACCTCCTGACCAACACCCAGGAAGCTTACCGCACACTGAGCACATAAAACCCGCCATGGCCTTAGGTCATCATCCCTTCCCTACCTCAGTTTTCAGGCTTCAGATCCCAGATCTTATCTCCAATCACTGCCCAGGGGTGAGTGTGACGCAGAAATCAGAACTCCTCCTTACC